>NC_067138.1:85363632-85663632 GCF_903995435.1 Acomys russatus
CCTGGGAAAAATGGTGTGGAGAGTCCTCAATAGTTAAGACAGAGCTACCATCCAATCCAGTGAGCCTGCTTTTGGATAAACATCAAAACATTTTTGAAATAAGTATTTGAGAAATTGTAGTATTATTTACAACAGCCTGGACAGGAAAGCAGCCTAACTGTTCACATATGGATTAGAGGGAGGAAAGGTGGTATTTACATAAAGTGGCTAGTAGTTTTTTTTTTGTTTTGTTTTTTTAAAGAGGGAAGCCTGATATGTGTGACAGCTCGCATGCATCTGAACAACAGTGAAAGAAGCTACTTGAAAAATAACAGACAGCATATGATCCTATAAGATGCCTCTGAAAATCGGATCCAGGGACGCAAGGTCAAAGTGTGCTCTGCAGGTTCTGCATGATGGAGAGGGAGATCCTGCTCAGGAGAAGTATGGCTCCAGTCACATCAGCAAGATGTTGAAAGATGCGTGCATCAGAGTGACTGGCTCATCATAATGTGTAGTGCAATAAAAATGCACGAAGAAGATCATTGTACAGTGTTATTAGAAAATGCAAAGTCAAGAATAGAAGCAAAATCATGTAGGGTCAGGAGAGAATTCAGGAGGTGAGGGAAGCCTTACCCTCTTTACAGTGATGTAAATCACTGCATGTGTGTATATCCAAAATCCAAAATCCAAAATTCAATAGCATGTGTGTATATCCAAAATCATAAAATTATACACAGTAAACATGGCTAGTGTTTATCACTAATGCTCAATTTAAAAGTAAAGCGATCTAAATATATATATATATATATATTTGGATTCTTGAATTTAGTGAGTGTAAGGGTGTGTTGTCCAGTCACATGTTTGAAATTCAAAGACGATCTCCACATTACTTACCATAACGCACACATAAGTTATCTAGCTCTTTGTACCTCACTTAACCCCTCCTAAAAATGAGGACACTGATAATGCATTGTTTATTGTTTGTAAATCACTTAGCATTGTGCTTAGAACATTGTCAGCATTCACAATTCAAATGGGTTGCTTGGATGGGCTCTGTGGAGTATGCAAGATAATATAAAAGACACGCTGGATGTAGATCTGAGTATAGGCAGACCAGCAAATAGCTGTGAGGCTATTGCATTAGCGATACAAACTGAAGGGCTGCTGTGAAACATGGTGTAGAGACATAGGTCTGACCAGTAGTGAGAATGGGGATTTACACAGAACAGGTTTGCTTGATGTTTTAGACCATGTATAAAGAGGTTTAGCTTTCAGCATAAGTTCACTGTGCATTGTAGCTAACATGTTTTTAGCAAAACAATCAAACTGTAGGCTTTGATCTTCCTCAAACTTCCTTTATTTGGGTTTCATTAGCATTTATAGTTCCCTTCCAATCCACTTACCCTAGATATGAGATAAAAAAGATTAATGGCAACAGGAGAAGTAGGCCTTTTGCACCTCAGATCCTTGGAGCGATTCCACTTTTCATCATCAGGATTCCAGCAGAGCCACTGAACAGCATACCAGCAATTCAGCAAATGTAACTGCAACTGCAGTAGCCAGGATCCACAGCAGTAGCTGGAATTTGGAGAAGCAGTCAAAACCCAGAACCTCAAAGAGTTCTCTGGGGTTTTTCTTCCTAGGAGCATCTTGAAATGAAGCAATGAACAACCAAATGATGAAAAGCAATACCAAAAGCAAAAGGCTTTTGGGTGTATGTATATATGTACAAAGACCATGTACCACAAGAGGCATTTCCTCTTCCAGTGTTCTCTCACAAGTCTGTTTCCAGGAGGCAAACTCTGCACACCTCACACAAGACTGTTTTACTTTCCACACCTGAGATCAAAACAAAAACATGTTTACCTCCACTACATAAAATGGCCAGACATTCACTAAGAAAGAGAGTTAGAAAATAAAAAAGAAAGAAAGAAAGAAAGAGAGGTGTGTGTGTGTGTGGGGGGGGGGGGAGACAGACTAATAGAAAATTGCACGGAAGAAAAAAAAAAGAAGCCAAAAGAAGTGTCCTTAAGACACTCTAACTGGATCAGAGTTGGAAAGCATAAGCTTTCCTTTTTGAGTTAGTTTGTGAAGCAGAGAAAAGTGATTGCAACCCTCAGGTCCCTGTAATACTGGCTTCATATTCAGACTTCCTGAAGTGTTAACCTTATAAATATTATGTCAATATTTGGGACCTGACATCCTGTCAGAATATCTGGAGAAAGGACTCAGATGACTTTTATGAATGAGTTCCTAATATGTTCTAATATTCAGGACATCTTGGGTTTGAGAAGCTCCTTGTTCACCCAACTGAGGAAATAAGAAAGTGAGAGTTTTATTCAAAATCTGAAAAAAGCATCTATAAGGAGGTGGGAAAAGTAGGAACTCCGTACAACAGATTGTGTTTGATATTGTATGAGTGGAGACAGCACACACATTTACAGCCTGAGGATCCGTGGTGTCCTGAGGAATGTCAATACTGAAGTTTTCATTCGAGAAATGATTAGAAGAAAAACTAGTAATGAATATTGTTGCTTATTAAAACGTAAGACAGATTTTTAAAAAGCAATTTGTGGTAAAGCATGGTAACCTTTGTTAAAAAAATAAATTAATACAAATAGTGTGTGTGTCTGTGAACTTAAAAGTGAAAACTCCAGATTGTGAGAAATATAATCTCTGCTTCTCTCTTGTCTTTACTGGAAAAGAAAGAAAATAATTTCATATTGCACACACACGTACACACACAGAAAGATGCAAAGATGCACATAGGATGCACAATATAACACACATATTTGAAAATATTATTCCATGCTAACGAGAATAAAAGATCAACTTTTGAATACAGATAAAAATAGGTACTAGATAAAGATTAAACAATATCTTTTTTCTGATTACTTAATAAAAAGATAATAAAAGGAAGGACAGCAGGTAGCCAAGAAGAGACTTGATACCCTATGAGAATATATAGGGGGAGGTAATCCCCCTCAGGAACAGTCATAGGGGAGGGGAATAATTGGAAAATGGGGGGGGGAGGAATGGGAGGATACAAGGGATGGGATAACCATTGAGATGTAACAAGAATAAATTAATTAAAAAAATTGAACCATCAAAAAAAAAAAGATAATAATAATAGTGATGAATTGCTGATAGAAGACATAGTGGAAGATAAGTTGGCATTGAGCACCTCCACTTCTGTAATATAATCACAAGTTCTAGGTTATATTACAGAAACATGGAAGCTCAAGTGTGACTTATAACAACTCTCAATACACTGTCCTATTTCAAAAAGTGGTGAAAGCAATGTATTTTTAAATTAATATATGGAATCATGTATATGTTTTAGGTGTATGTAGATCATGCCTTCACTGAGAACTACTCTAGCTTATCCATGAACCTCTATCAGTGCTTAAAAAAAAAAAAGAATTACTCAAACTGATGATGTCAAGGTTTCCTCTGAAGGCGACAGTACAATTATTATTCTTTTTGTTCTTTATTATCAGTTCTTCAGCCTCACAGATTCTTTATGGGTCTATTTGCTGTTCCAAATGACAATAACACTGTAAAAGAGTTCTTTGTATAAACAATGGTATCAGAAAACGTTTGAAAGTAATATTAAAAGGTTGTTGAGGGCTTTAGTTGTACATACCTCATTGACTTGAGGAGTCTATTCAGTAATCAGTGCAGATGCTATTTGGAAAAGTATCCTCATGTCATGCAAGAGTGATCACTGTTTGTTCAAGTGCTGTCATGTCAAGTATTAGCACACTTGATACAAACTATTGGATTTTCTGTCAAGAGTGCTTTCTCTCTTACTTAAATCTCCCTTTCCAAAAGAATTCTACAAAAAGCAGAAACCTGCAAGGCATATTTGAAGTACAGATAGTTAGCAACGTTAATGTCAAGACAATTTAAATTTCTTTGTATATATTTTGGGTAATAAACAACCTAATTCAAAATGTTCATTACACTGTAAATGCTAATTTACAGATTTGAAAATAATAAGTTAAATCTTGCGATGTTTCAACATTGTGTTGTAATTCAGTTGAAATACCAAATGAAATGGAATCAAGCTTTCTATCTAAGTGTGTCCCAGCCAAGCAGTTAAACATTTAGTTGACTTCTGGACTGAATGCTCAGTTTTGGCTACAAATCACACATTTGGCTGTTAGGCAACGTAATTTTCAGAAGTTATTCCAATCTTCTAAATTTCAAATGTCATCATCTTTATAATAAATATAATAACAATTAAAATAGGAAGACCATCCATGATGTAGAAGCACATACATATGATGCATATACTTTTTATGTATGAAGTACATACATAAAATGCATATATACACGCACATATACATGTACTTGAGTAATTAGCATTCATTAGTGATTTAATATAAATTAGACCTTAAAATTTTGCTAGATTAATAATAACGCAAACTTTTGCTTTTGTGAAATGTGTCCAGAATCCCATTCTTTTAGCTTGCCATCTGCATGTATTTCTCTCTCTGTGAATGCCCTTAGCCACTTGCTTTTCATTATGGTACTTAAGCTGTCTCCTTAATGGGCTTTAAGTTCCTTAAGGTATGTGAATTCATTTTTTCTTGATTACCTACATTCAAATGCTATTGGCATAGAATCTTCCTTGCCATATAAGCCCCATAAACTGGATATCTCACCTTCATATAACGAGATATTGTCCGAAGGAACCTGCTTTAAAAATATCATCTTGCAATGTAAATCAGTAATTCAAAACTTTTTTTTACTTATAGTGAGCTGTTTTTAATAAAATAATTCTTTTTTATGTTATTGGATGGATTATTCCAGAATAGGAAGCAGATGAATGCTACATAGTTGATACAGAGTAAGGTGGAGATTGATTTACTGCTGTAATCCCATTCCTTGAAGAACAAGCCTTACATCCCATGAGAAACTTACCACAATAACCAGAAAATACAGAAACTAAATAACTTACTTCTATTTCCTAGAACTGATATTATCTCCTTCTATAGCAAAGGAATCATATCCTATTATTCAAAGTTTTTTTTTTTTTTTCTGACATGATGCATGGTTAGTTCCATTTTCAAAATTGATTAAACCACCTGATTGATTGCAATGATTACTTTTCTTGTCTCAAGCTTGGAGACAGCATTTGTAATTCTTATTAAGAGTTGATTACTATTTAATACTGTTAATCTTGTTGAATATTGCATAATAAATTCAAAACTGAAAGCTGTATGACCAATTATTAAATATAAATATAGAGTAAATCACATCATGAACTGATAGAAAAAAAATTCAAAGTTTGCTAACACTAACCTGAAAAACAGTCCTAGTAAAAGCATGTTTACGACTTTAAACTGAGAGTAAATAAAGCATTCTAACTGTTAATGTAGTTAGAGTTTGCAAACAACAAATTGCATAGTTATCTATTGGCTTTCTTTGTATAATTATGACCTTGAGTTAAGTAGTGCCTTCCATGTATAGGCCATTTCTTATTCATAATTTCATAGTGTTTTGATGGAAATATTGAACTGTGCTTTTTAAGTTACTCTGAGTACTGGGAATCCAAATTGTTACAACTCATTATACAAAATGCTGTCATCCTTGAGAGAACAACTATTTCTTCTATCTGTTGAATATTCTCAGTGAAAACAAACCTCAACATTTGTAAGAAATGAGAGGACTTCGGGAGATTGTGAGAGGAGAGGCACTTGTGACTGAGTGCTCCACATCACCTGTATTCAGATCACAGTATTGTTCCTTCCATTGAAGCTTGAAGAGGTCCCTGAAGCTGAATACGAAACTTTATGAAACTGGCAACTACACGGAGTAGACATCAAGCAATATGTAGAGAAAAGAAACCTAACGAGTGCAGACTACAGTGGGACTTGTCAAAGCACTGTGTTTAAGTTTCCTGCAGTGATGGCCAGAACCACCCATTCTGAGTCTCACAGCCTGTGCATAACAAGCATGTCATTTTGTTGACAGTAGACAGTTGAGATTAGTGGGAGTGACATGGGGTGTAAAAGAGAGCTGAGTAGGCAGAAAAAAAAATCAGCCAAAGGGAAATGAAATGACCTCCTAACTTCAGATGAGCAGCATGACTCAATCAGGATAGAAATCAATGAGCTGAAGGGCGCTGCCCAGGAAAATTGCTTGGGAATAACATACTAGCCAAAGGACTGTGTAGGCTTTTGTGTGCGCATCTTGTACTGAGTATGATTCTGCCAGGTCATACTAATAGCCTCAGTACTCTTTGGCTCCAGTTCTACAGACTATCAGGCCTTCGGTGATCTAAATCACCTAAAAATATTTCACTATAGTTTCTACCTGTTAAAGGAAAGCAGGTAGGTGAAAACTTAATCTACAGAACTGACTCCAAAGGAGAGGAGCCAATTAGACTGTTTCTTAGAGGCCTAGATGCAAGTTTCAGTGTTGCCATTAAGTTGTGTCTCCATATCAGTTAGGCATTAAAGCTCAGTTACTGTGGACATTACATGGATGGTTAACAACAGATTGTCAAACAGTGTGTTACAAGTGGTCTCACATACAGTTGAGGTTCAAAGATACATGCTGCCATCAGTGAACTAAGCAAATGTTATTAAGAAAAAAGGGACCCTTTTGTAACAAGAGCAAGTAAAGGTTTAAAAATTAACTATGCATTCAATATCGATTTTTGAAGGTTTATGATTTTAAAGCTGGGAAATGGTGCATAACTGTTGAGGGAGCAACGTAGCAAATTTTAATGAGCTGAGCTGTGGTTCTGAAGGTTTGGAACTGTTCAGTCATGGAATGTGTGGGCTTTCTCAGTGACAATTCCTGCTGGTGCTGAAGCTGCTGTGGTTGCCCAGGGTCCTTGAAAACTGTCAGAACAAAAACAAAAAATGGGAAGTCTGTAGAAATCTATTGATTTTAAAGAAATTGTTAGCTACTATAGTCGAAAATAGCATGTGACAGAGAGTGTAAGCAGAGCCACTGGTGTCTTCCTTTCAGACAACTCCTAACCCTGCCTTGCAGAAAACATTACCCCTTTACTCCTTTTTTCCATCTTTCAGCAGGAGTGATAGCTTTTTCCTGATAATTCTCTGCTCCTAGCTAACTGGTTCAGGCTGAAAACATTTCTGTTTATATTTTAGACTTTTTTTCCCCCTGATACTCAGGTTATTTCCCTCAGTAGATTGTGAACATTTGGTTTAACTACATAACCTCAACCTATTTTATTCCTCATCGAGTCTGAGCAAGTATCTCATTTGATCTTAAATTTTTGAAACACTGTGAATTGCCTAATTTACCATGTTTACAAATTACACATGCTAACATGTGTGCATTACATATACAGGGGATATATATATATATATATATATATATATATATATATATATATAAATAAATATATAATAGTTGTGTACATTAAGGTTTCAGTTATTTTTTTAACTCCTATGTGTTACCTTTTATGTTTTATTTTTAAGAAAGCCTGATGTATGACAGAACTCAAATTTCCCCTCATTGCAAAGCTTCTAATAGAAAGGAGCAGATCTTCTCTCTGCAGCTTGTTTCTCTTTGTGCCAAGGAAATCTTAAATATAGAGTTCTCATTGCAATAAAGGTTCCTTCTACAAGACTTTTCTTGGAGTCATTCCTCCTTCAACCTGGGGACTGTCTGTTCTGTTGGAGTTTCTTTCTTTAGAGAAGACCCTCACTTCACATGTTCTTGAAAGAATTTATTTTTTGCTTGATTCTAGCTCTAAATGTGTTACATCAGAAGGAATTCTGTTTAAGAATATATTTTAAATCAAAGGGAATTACATCACTTCCTGCTTCTTCCCTCCCTCCAGCTTCTTTTAAGTAGCCTACCTCCAACATTATTATATGCTCTTTGACTTTAGAGTTAATAGCTCTTTTTCTTTATTGTTTTACATTTTTGTAATGTATATGTGTATACAAATATGTAATGTCTGCAACTTTTAGACTTCATTTTTGTTATTGTTGTGTATATGGTTTGTGAACTCAAAATCTGCTTTTGTTGTTGTTTTTGTTTTGTTCTAACTTTTGTGACTTTTGCTTACTAGGTGGTAAAATGTGATTCCTCTCCCCAAATAAGTGAATCCTAGGTAACAAAACAGTCAGTCCCTCAGTTTGAAATAGTATAACTAAGAATCACAAGTCTTGCTTCTCCGTAGTTTGGAGCCAGACTCACTAAAACATTGGTCAAACATTCTGCAAAATGCTGGTCTCTGGGAATTCAAAGTTGATTTTTTTCTGTGAAATATCATAAAAAAGATAGGGTGAAACATTTAGGGGGTTGTAGGATCTTCTCCAAGATCATTGATTTCACTAGGTCTGCATAGTTGGGTAGGATTCTGTTACAAGGCATGATTTCTCTCTTGTATACACACACACACACACACACACACACACACACACACACACACACACCCCAATAATTAATTGAAAAAGAAGTCTAAGATTATGAGAGTGAACAAGGATGTATATATGTAAGAATTTGATGGTAAGAAAATTAAACTGAAAAATTATGCAATTATATTATGTTTTCAAAAAAAGAAAGAATGAAAAAATATGCTTTGTTGTACTTCTTTTTAAAAACTAAATATCGAATAGCAAAAGCAATCCTCTGTAAATTGCTGAGTCCATAGTGTCTATTTATGGTAAGTACACAAAGTAGTTAATCTTGCTATTTGTATTAACAATTTGTCCAAAAGGAGTGAATTTTTTTTCTCCTTTTAGAAATATAGATTTTGGTAGCCTGCTGAAGAGACTTGATACATTATGAGCATATACAGGGGGAGGAACTCCCCCTTAGTCACAGTCATAGGGGAGGGAAGTAAAGGGAAAATGGGAGAGAGAGAGGAATGGGAGGATACAAGAGATGGGATAACCACTGAGATGTAATATGAATAAATTAATAAAATAAAATTAAAAATTAAAAAAGAAATACAGATTAAAAATATACTTTATTAATTTATTCATATTACATCTAAATTGTTATCCCATCCTTTGTATCCTTCCATTCCTCCTTCCCTCCCATTTTCCCCTTTCTTCCTTCCCCTATGACTGTGATTGAGGGGACCTCCTCTCCCTGTATATGCTCCTAGGGTATCAGATGTTAAATATAAATGTTAGTTATAACCAAATCAAGCAAAATTACTCTAACTTATATTGCTAATACAGAATTTGTATCCACTTACATCTAATTCACCTCCTTTTATAACTCAGGAGATAGCACATATAGCAGAGAAACAATATAAACCATCTTCTGAGTAGATCAAGTAAGTGAAAGAAAACAGATGTATCAAATAATCTCCCAATAAATGAAATTGAAATGATGTGCCTTAAATGTGTGGGTTTTTTTTAGAATTGACAGCTCAGAGAAACAACTAGAAAAATTATGCTAAGTAGAAAAAATTATAAGCAGAACTATATAAATAAGATTTTTTTTATTTCTCCTGTGGCTTAATCTTAGGGTCTTACATACAGAAAGTATCAAATAATATACTGCTGAGCCACATATCCAGATAAATAAGGCACTTTAAGAAGGGAAAAAAAGAAATGAGGATATGTACCTTCCAGGCAAATAGGCAGAGGAGACTACATTTCACTCAGGGCAAAATAACAAGCAACCAGATAACTTAGATTCTGGAATGTAATATCAGACAAGCAAAGCAACGGGAGACTGCAGGTTGGATAAAGGCTATTGCCTAAGGAAAACATATAGCCAACTAGTTATGAATACAAAAGCACTGGAGAGATGTCATTATGTGCCTTAATTTAATGGTGATAAAGGTATAAAAGAAGGTATGCTATTATTAGGCAAAACTGGAATACATTTTGAAGAAGCAGTCTCAGACAATAGAGTTATGATACTACTAGTTCATGGCTACAGGCTAGTCAACCAAGACATGTGTCATGTGTCTGAAAGTATGATAAGGAAACATTATCAGTAGATGCTTTTGAATGGCAAGAGCTTACACACTCTTCATATATGCACACAGAAAGCTCTACATAATTACTATAATTTTAAAACATTTGTGAAAGTTATAGACTATGTTTTCTAATATAAAACAGCACAAAATAATTGCAAAAGTTAAGATTTAAAAATGCTGTGACCAGAGAAATAGCTCAGTAATTAAGAGTTGGTCTTTCTGAGGACATGGGTTCAATTCTGCGTACCTACATTGTGACTCACAACTCTCATTAACTCTGCATTAGGTGGTGAGATGTGACACTCTCCCCTGGCCTCAGTGGACATTTTATGTACATGGTGTTGTGATGTATAAGTAAAATGCCCATATGTTGCAGCATATTTATTTACACTGTAAACTCTGAGATTGTGTACTGGAAAACCTATTTCTAGTTCTGGTGTCACTCAGCCCTAGCACACACCTTTAATTCAAGAGCTTTCTGTTTCTTGTAACCTGAAGTTGTGGTTTGGCTGAGTCCTAGCACACACCTTTAATCCAAGAGCTTTCTGTATACAGGATTAAATAAAATGAACCATATGCCAATAGGCAGAGCAAACAACCAGTTGACAGGGAGTGAACATAGGAAAAAAATCTCTAGAGAGCAATAGGAAGTCTGGAGGACATATAGAGAAATGCACAGGAAGTAGAAAGAAGGAAAGTTCAGTTTTAAAGGTTTCTTAAAGCAGTGTGAAAGAGAAGAGGCTATTCCCTCTGAAAATGATTGAATAGGAAGGTAAGCTGGGTTCTATCTCTGCCTCTCTGAGCTAGTAGGCTTTCACCACAGCATCTGGCTCCCAAGTCTTTATCGATAAATTGAATTTTGGGTATTTTGTTTAAAAAGAACACCAGACAGATGAAAGAAAGGAAAAAGAAAAGAAAAGAATTTGAGGAATATACAAGTTCAGTGCAATATAAAGCCTGCAGGACCATTGGAGATCCACAACTCTCAGAGTCTACAAGAAACTATGGATTAAAGAAAGTGAGTCCACAGGCAAGCTGGGAATTTCATAACTCATGATAGAAGCTGTGGATCCAGGGAGGAAACTCAAACCTTCCTAGAATATGGCTCACAGGCTTAGGAAATTCAAGAACTCTGAAACAAGTGGCAAGCACAGGCATGAGGTCACTGATGGCCCAGGACAATATCTGATCATCAAGAAACAGTGGATGGAGGCTCTAGCTAAAAATAGGAATCTCATAGCAGAAAAAAAAATGACACTTCAACACTTAAATGTCTATGGCTTAGTCATTTAATGAACAAGATAAACATCCCACTCAAAGAAAAAAAACTTTACTTTTAAAGAACAAAATTAATAAAGAAAGACTATCTGAACAGTTAAGAGTAAATACAATTCTTTTAGAGGAGGAGACTGTGTTTCTCATTTTATACAGTATGTGTCTCATACTTTCTGTAGCATCAGCTTCGGGAGAATATGGTGCCTCAAGCCTGTTGGAGCTAATGTACTCATACATATACATAAAAATAAAAATAGTTCAGAGATACAAAAAAGAAAAATTCAATCAATTGGCTGACTCCAGATGAAGTGGTGTCAATGTAATCCCATATTAATGGCTTCCATTGAGCATGACCTGAAATAATTTCAGATACTTGAAAAGAATCATCATACATATGTTTAAACAACACAATGAATATATTAATGGAGTCAGTATAAGAGAACTAAAACATAAATCTAAATGAAATACCTTGAGAGTCAATCTAAGACATGAAACTAAAACTCAATAATGAGATGGAAATGCTGAAGACTGATTAACTGTTATGATGTTGGAAATGAAAACAAACTCAGTAAGCCATGCCAGATATGGGAGTGCATGCCTTAAATTTCAGGAATCTTAGGCAAAGGCACTTAGATCTTTATGAGTTCAAGGCAAGCCTGGCTTCCACAGAGACTGTCAGGTAGACCTCAACATAGTTTTTTCAATAAAAACAGCAAGGAATTGACAAAAACAAACAAACACACAAAGACAAAATGTACCCCAAACAAACAAACAAAACCAAAATAAATCAAAAAACACCACCACCAATAACAATAGGATATAATTTAAGATGCTGCCACAATTTCTCACTCTACGGAAACATGTTATACTACAAAGAAGCCAAAATACTGGATAAACATCAGTATCTTCAACACATTGTAGTGGTCATACTGAATCGCTGCATATAAAGGAATGCTCTCCTAGTTCACCATGTTGTTTGGCTGTGGATCTCTGCATAAGTTTTCATCAGCTGGATGAAGCCTTTCAGAAGACAGTTATGCTATGCTTTTGCCTGCAATTATAGCAAAATATCATTATTAACATTGGGGATTGTCTCTCTTCCATGAGATGGGTCTCAAGTTGAGCCAGGCATTGGTTTGCAATTCTCTCAATATCGACTCCATTTTTATCCCTACACTTCTTGTAGGCAAGACAAACTTTGGTTTTATATGTGTGTTGGTGTAGCCCTCCTTCCACTGGAAATTCTACTTGGCTACAGGAAGTGGTGACTTCAGGCTCCTTAACTCCAGCTGCTAGAATTCTCAGCTAGGGTCATTCCCATAGACTCCTGGGCATCTCCCCTGTCCCAGAGGTGCTCCCCCAACCATTTCCACTCTATCTCTTGATACTCCTCCTATCTCTACGCCACTTCTCAAACCTGACCATAGTCCCTGTTACCCTACCCACAATGTTTTTCATTCAGATCCCTCACTCCACCTAGTTCAGATGTCTATTTTATTTCCTCTTCTTTGTGAAATTAAAACATCCTCCCTTCAGCCCTTGAGCAGTTTTGAGGAAGAGTGAGAGGAATAATTGAGGGAGCTAGAGGGGTCAAAGACACCATAAGAAGACCTACATGTTAAACTAACCTCGGCCCTTGGGTGCTCACAGAGATTGAGACACCAATGAAAGAGCTTGCATGGCCCAGGTCTAAATCCCCTACACATATGTAGCAGATGTGCAACATGGTCATTACCTCCTCTAAGAAATGGAGTAGGTGTTTTCTCTGACTCTGTTGCTTGCCTTTGTACCCATTTACTCTAGCATGGTTGCATTGTCTGGTATCCTGGGAAAAGAGGAACTTAGTCCAGCTCTGACTTGAGGTGCCAGGGTGTGTTGGTACCCCGTAAGGGCTAACCCTTCTTTGAGAAGAAGAGAGTGGTGAAATGGGAGGAAAATAACATGAGGGTGGAACTGGGCAGAAAGGAGGGAGGGGACCGGGATCAAACTGTAAAGTGATTAAATAAATAAAAATGAAAAAAAAATTCATTACCTTATCACCCTGCACAAAATTAAACTCAAAATAGATTAAGGACCTTGATATAACACCTGATATTGTGACGCTGATAGAAGGGATAGTATGTAATATGCCTGAGTTTATTAGCACAGGACAAGAATTTTTAGCAGGACTCTAGTAATGTACACTTTAAGATAACAATTAATAAATAAGAAATCATAAGACTAAAAAGCTTATGCACAACAAAGGACACCATTGTTTAAGCAAACAATCAGACTACAGAATGGTAAAACATATCTAACAATTATAAATCAGTCAGAAGGGTAGTATCTGGAATATAAAAAGAACTATACTATCTAAACATCAAGTAAACAAGTAACTCAATTAAAAAGCTGGCAGAGAAATAAACGGAGAGTTCTCAAAAAGTGAGACACAAATGCTTTAGAAACACTTAGAATGTTCAGTATCATTATCATCAGGAAAATACAAATAAGACTACATTGATATTTCAACTTAACCCAGTCAGTAGGGTTAAGATAAATAAAACAAATGACAGCAGACTCTGATAAAGATTTAGAGAAATGAGAACACTTTTTCATTGCTGGTCTCAGTGCAAACTGATGCAGCTCTTATGGAGATTAGTGAGAAGTTTCCTTAAAGGCTCATGACTGATCTCCAGTAAGGCATGGTTATACCACTCTTGAACATTTACTGAAAGGGAACTACCCCTTACCAGAGAGATACTTGCTCTTTCATATTCATTGATGTTCTACACATAATAGCTGGAAACTGGAAACAACTTAGATGGCCATCAACCCATTGGTAATGAAAATATTGTACTTTTGTACAAAGAAATATTATTTAGCTATTAAGAAAAATGAAATTATGAAAATTTCATGTAAATGCAGGGAACCAGAAACAGTCATCCAGAGACGTAACCAAGACCCCCAAAAGACAATATTCTTCCATATTCAATCAAATAAAGCTCTTACTACCATGACTGGGTTACACTTCTTTAAGAAATTGACTAACGAGTCCTATAGAACTCAGCAACAAGAGTTTGAGACTATTGCTAATGTTATTATTTACCCTTCACAACTTTAAAGTAGCACACTATTACTCAAGAGATAGCCATGGAACTTGGAATAATTAAGGTGGTATGCAACAGAAAGCTCATGGTTAGAAGCTAACAAAGTGCTGAATGGTTCTGTATACATTCCAGGAGGTAAAAATGTCACTATCGATTTCATATTGCTTTAATCACTAGGAACCAAAATAATGAAACTGCCTACAAGGTAAGCTCATTGCTATAATAGCGACATGAATGTTATGGGAGCAAACAATTCCCCCCTTAAACTGGCTTTAAGATTCACGCCATGTGATGAAATATATAAGTAGGTTGCTTAAGTAACCAAGAATATGCGACTAGATAGATCATGGAATTAGGAGAAATTAAGACGATTATTCTGCTAAAGCAACATAACAATAGATGACTACTAATGTAATATGGGATATCAGGGGAAAAATACAATGAAGGCACAACCACAGAACTGGGAATAATTCTTTGTAACCATTTATCTGAAAGAAATTTAAGAGTAAGATTTTGTGAAATACCTCAAATTTAACAACACAAAGTAATTAAATATCACAATTAAAGTATATTCAGATATTGATCTGAAGCAGTATATAATAAGTAAAGTTTAAAATTAATTATAAATTCAAAATGGCTAGGTTATCTAATATACACTTCTATGTAAATGCCCTTAAAATTCAAAAAATATTCATCATGGTTATTTTCTTTAGTACTGTTAAGAATGTCATTTGTGTTTTAATAACTATAAGACTTAAAGTATAGGTTACTTTGGGTTCCCAGTCATTTTCACAATTTCAATTATTTGTTGACAAACATTGGTGATATTTCCAAATTTGATTTCTTCTATAATCAGGATATTGTAAAACAAAATTACATTGATAGTCAACCTTAGACAAGTTAGAGAAACTATTTCACCTAACAAACAAATAAATATTGATGATGTAGAACATAAAACGACTCGTTTACTCTTGAGATCGGGATAGATGTGAGGACATCCTACTGAGACTCTAGGTAAGGGAAATATAAGACATGGGGAAATAGAAGGACCCAGAGGGCCCTAGAAACCTACTAGAAGAACATCATGATGGGTGGATCAGGGCCCAGGGAGGGTCTGCTCAAATTATTTCACAAACCAAGGACAATACAATAGTAAACATCAAACCCCTACTCTGATCTACCCAATGGACAGGACATTCTCCACAGTTATATGGAGAGTGGGGACTGACTCTGACATGAACTCTGGTGCTCCATATTTGACCACCTGCCTTTGGTGGGGAGGCCTGGTGACACTCAAAGAAAGAATAAGCAGGCTACCAAGATGAGACTTGATAGCCTATGATTATATAGTGGGGGAGGAGGTCCTCTTCAGTCATAGACCTAGAGGAGGGGAATAGGGTGAAAGCAGGAGGAAGGGAAGAATGGGAGGATACAAGTGATGGGATAACAACTGAGGTGTAATCTGAATAAATTTCATTTCCCGTTTACTCAGATAATTAATTTTACATAAAAGCAAAAAAATGAAAGAAAAGAAAAAAAGAAAGCCACTGCTCAAGGAACAACAACAACAACAAATATGTGTGTAATACATAGCTCTATGATGAAACATGGATTTTGTATATCTAATCTCCCTATCTCTTTCTCTCAGGATTGACTTGATCAATTGTGGCTGCTTGGAATTATAAATGAAATACCCATGCTACGCACAGAAGACAGCTGTCTATAATATTAGACTCCATCCTACAAGTCTTATATTATTTCTATCTTCTCTTCTTTTATAATCATTGAGTTTTCAGTGATATGGATGTCCCAATGATGGTTAGGCATTCACAATCACTTGTTTTCAGTAATTAGAGAAGATATGAATCTCTGTAGTAACTGTTTTCCACTGTACAATAAAGCTTCTTTTATTATTATTATTATTATTTTATTATTATTTTTCTTTTTTTATTATTAATTTCTTCAAATTACATCTCAGTTGTTAGCCCATCCCTTGTATTCTCCCATTCCTCTCTCTCGCTCCTGCTTCCCCCCCTATTCTCCTCCCCTATGTCTGTGACTGAGGGAGACCTCCTCCCCCTGTATATGCTCTGGCTCAGCCGTTAAAGGCTAGGCTCACAACCATAAATAAAAGCTTCTTTTATTAAAACTGACTAATCTATGGCAGCTAACATAATTGTTAAAAAGGCCATTTAAAAGCTCAACAATGACCGATTTACAAAATGACAATTTTAATAGCTTTGATACTTGAACATATAATTTTCCCAAGAGTGAGATTTTGATGAGGTTTATAGTACCAGGGATGGATTCCCTAAGTAGACATAAATTCCAATCTGAGAATGGTTAATAACCACTATAGCATACTTGCCACCTTTGTGCCAGTGAGTACATTTTCGCTGGCTATTCAGTGGTATTATATGCCTGGTCCACATTTGAATGAGATTTCCTATTACAAATCTTCCCCAGCACCCTTCTTGCACTAGGAGGACTAGTCATAGGAACTAGGCTTTCATCTCAATTCCAGAATTTTTTCTCTACGTCCTATTGCCAAAACATGTGATATGTTTGGCAATAGAGATATACCATATATATATATATATATATATATATATATATATATATATATATATAATGTATATAGTAGGTAGTCAACTGCAGTGGAAAATTTCTATATTAGTTTGGAGAACACACAGGTCTTCTGATTCAAAAATTCATTGTTTTAATTCACAAGCAACATCTGTATCACAAAGAAAAAAGGGGATTTGTGTTTACTTTCCTTGTAGAAAACTTTAGAAAAACATTATACTTACTCACTTTTAGCAAATAAAAAGAATGCCAAACTTTTATTGCAGTCACAAATGAACATATTATTTATTCTACTGTTATTTCACTATACATAATATATTATATATGAATTTGAATTATTATTGTTGTCCAAGTCATTTAGTTACACCATTAAGTTTTTTGAGATATGTGTAATTAAAATATCTATTTTCTTCAAATTATCATACATGTTAATCATACATGTATATAACGCATTCCAGAGCCTCTCTCTCTCTATATTCTGCTTTATCTCCCCTCTACCCATAATCTTTAATTCCTTTCCTACCTTTTCTTTTCTTAGATTTTAACCTTTGGGTTGATGTTTCTCACACATTTGATTTAACTGATGGCATCTGTGTGACCACTGAATTGGGTGATTCCATTCATTGGAGGCTGATGAAGCCACTGATGGGTACACAGCTGAAGACAATGACACCTCTTTCCTCTATCAGTAGGACACAGCTTTGTAGTGAGCTGTGGAGCTTTCTGAGTATATTCCCCATTGCTGCCTGGATAGTGATCATCCCATCCTTCGGCAGGCCCAATGCAGTCATCTACAATTGTTGATGGTTTTTGAGTACAACAGCTCTCTGTTGCCCAGGAAATTCTATTCCCTAGGGATTCTTATGTATCTTCCATTTCTATGAACCATCCTATGGAATATTACCATGCCGTGCAGGATATGGAATAAATATCCTGTTTAGTGATAAGCACACAACCTTCCTTCATTCTTAGCAACATGTGTTTTCCCAAGTTTCTGCATGTACCATCATTCACTAGAAAGACAATCGTCTTTGATAATGACTAAGAGTGGTAATTGTTGTGGGTATAAACAGACATATTTAGAAGGTGGTTTAATGTTATGTCAATTTAGCTAAAGAACAGAATTATATTTTCTTCTAGGGGACATTATCCTCTTCTACCATGTAACTTAGAACAGATATGAATGGTCTCTTGGCAAGTGAATATCAAGTTCAATCACAGAGTTATTAGTTACTCCCTTGACCATTGTGTCATCGTTCAGGATTGTGCTTATATTTTCCAGTAGTTTGTTGCATACCTTTTAGGTTCACATCTATAAAGGACCATTGATTCATTTTCTACACCCATCTCTGACATAGTACATTGCTGTATTTTTAATCTAGCCAGGAGAAAACAGACTTTCTTCTCAGCATTACCTTTATTTTTCTGTATTATGCAATCAATATGCTTGGTCTTTTAAAGAATAGAACTTAATTGTCTATTTATAACAAAGGTAAATGGCAAGCGCCTGTTTTATTGAGTGAAAGACTATATATTTGGCACTGAGGTTTTAACCAATACAAAATACCTTCTAGGCAGGGCTTTATCCAGATATACAGTGTACCTCCTTTCCAAGTGATTTTCAAAACATTATAGGTTTTTAATATTGTTAAAAGATAATAGATTTCTATAAGTTTTTTATAGTTATTTTGATTACCCACTGCTCCACTGTCTTTCTTATTGCACACTCCTCCTTGCTTTTCCACTACTATAAATTATAGTACCTGCTTTTACAAACTTCCATACCTTAAGGCATCCCCATTCTGATGGCCTTTTTATATGTTTTTATTTATGTAGGAACTCTAAATAGAATATTCAAATTTATATATTAGGTGCTGATGTCTACATATGTGAAAATAACATGTGGTGTTTGTTTCCCTATATTTTGTTTCCTTGAATTTACAGCTTTATTTATTTACCAGAAATTCTCATCTTTTTACAGGTGTATATATGAACTATTTTCTTTTTTATCCATTTATCAGTTTATGGACATTTATGCTAATTCAATATCCCAGTTATAGTGAATGGAATGGTAATAATCATGGTGGAGCAAGTGTATTTGCAATATAATATATAGTCCTTTGGAATATCCAGGAAACTATAGCTGTAATGAGTGTTATTTTTATTTATAGTGTTTGAGAAGTATTCACACCAATTTTCATGGCCTCTATATCAAATTGAACTCCCATCAACACTGAATAAGAGCACATCTTCACATCTTCACCATCATTTGCTTTTACTTGAATTCTTGAAGAAGTTATATGGCTACAATAAGATAGAGACTTAAAGTATGTGTAAGTTGCATTTCTGTGATTACTAAAGATGTTGTACCCCTTTAAAATAATTTATTATCCTTTTTTAAATTTTTATTTTGAGAACTCTGCATTCATTTTGAATGGATTTTAAGAAATTTCTTTATGTTTTCCACCTTGAATTCTTTGTATATTCTAGATATTAAGCCTTTGTCAAGTAGGTAGCCAGCCAACATTTTCTTCTATTTTTTAGGTTGCTTTTTTACTTGATTGTTTCTTTGTTGTTCAGAAGCTTTTTCATTTCATGAGATTATATGTTTTCAATTGTTTGCTTTATTCCCCAAGTAAATCAAATTCTTTTTAGAATGCCTTTATCTGTGCCTACATGCTGCAGTGCATTCCCTCTCACTATCTTTTCCACCAGCACATCCAGAATTTCAGATTTTGTGGTTGATCATTAATCTACTTGGGGTTTATTTTTGGCAGCATAAGAGATAAGAGTCTAGTTTCACTCACCCTTAAATATAGTCTTTTCTTCCAATACCATTTATTAAGTAGGCCTGTATCTCTCTACTGTGTGTAATGGTGTCTTTTTCAGAAACATGGTGGCTCTCATCATTTGGGATTAAATGTGTATCTTCTATGCCATATCACTGCCTAAACTTTCACTTCCCAAGGAGTATGTTATTTTTATTACTAAATATGCATGCTATTCCATTGCATTGACTATTCTTTTCTGGTTTCAATTTGGATTTCTTAGAACTATTTAATATGTTATTCTTATCAAATTATATTTCCACTATATTGAATATATAAGATATAGTTATCTTAGGGTTTTAAGTAACCATGCCCACTAATTTAATATTGGTTATTTTTTTAAACAGTTTGAATTGAGTGATAGTTTAAATTATGGGAAATATTTTTCTTAAAATATTGCATGTCTATTCTTCCATTTAACTGGATAGTGTATATTTTAAGTGTTTTGTTGCTGGATGTGGTTTCATTTTTATTGTGTATAGGTGTTGTAAGTTTGGGATGTGTTTTAAACACTCAGACGTATCTTGGCATATCTCACCTGAATATTAAGTTCAATGAAGGTACAGCATGTCAGGAGTAATCCTGCAGCTTATTATTTGCTACTTCGGTGGAGAAACCTTAGAAATCAGTTGACACTTTGTGATGTTGAGATTTGTCTTCAATGATATATTAAACCTGTCACTCTACCACCTCTTCCAATATGTGTAATTTCTGCATGGGACTTTTCCAATGCTGGAGGGTTTCTGTATTGCCTCAAGTTTCCTCATCTACAATCATTGCTTTTGTATAGCAGAGGACTTGAAAAAAATGAATTCTAGCATTTTCTGTTTCCTGCATGGTATTTTATCAGGAATCCACAGTATAGTTTATATTTTAAACCTGGACCTTACCTACTAAATAAAAAAGGAAACTGTAAGTTCCATCTTGGTTCATCTTGTTATATAATCTCTATTCTAAAGTATTTTTTCTGTTGGATAATGTTTCCAAAACCACTGTTCAATGTGTTTTTACATTAATCAATTATTCAGGAAAAAACTGAATCTTGCCATAAATACATAACATATTTAGATAATTAAAAGGACAATAATAATATATAAAATTCTATTACCTCATGATGTATACTTCATAGGCAGTTTTTCACATATACTTGAATATATTTCTTATAGTGATATATTTAAAGTCTAAACAAGTGCTCAGTCATTTATTATGTTTTTTTTATTTCTCTTTCTTTTTTCTCTTTCTCCCCCTCTCTTTCTTCCAAAATACATGCTTTGTGGATTTTCCTAGGTCATTTGTACAGATAATACTTTCAGTCTGTATTATAATGATCATAATGATTCAATGTATCAAGATCTATAAGGATTAATTTGGAGTAAAATGCATATTGTATTGGACATAAGTAATAGGCAGGGATGACTGACAGCTTCCTAGTGCTACTGAAAATTTGAACTCAATTCAGAAACAGACTTCACTAATTTCAAGAGCCAAATATCAAATGTCATAAGTAACTACGCAGGTGGTAGTGGAGTATATTTTACAATAATTTATTTCAGTCTAGAAACAATTTAATGTGTATAATTCCACCTACAAGCACACATGCACACAATAACGCTTCAATTGTATTTTAGTTAGGTATTTTCAGGATTGGCCATGAAAAGTCTGCCATTTTCATGTAATCCCTGAAGTTAGTGGAGGACTATAAAAAAATGTGGAGTGAAAAATGGCAAACATCCTCTTTCCCTACCCATTTTTTATGTTTTTATGGGAACTTAATTAAAGAAAAAAATTCTTGATCACTTTCTATTTTCAGTAGAATGAGATGATTGGAGTAGAATTATAAATTCTACTAATTTTCAGTTTTATTGTGCCTATGATATATTGTTTTTCAGTTCTGCCTTCTTTAATTTTTAATGAAATGTTTTAAAATTGATGTGGTATCATGAGACCTTGTTGCTTAGCTATGTAAAACAAAAGGGTAGGTTTGTCTGAAGAATCATTTCAGAGTTTAGAAAACAAATAAAAAGATGGATCTTTTTTTATAAACCCAGGGCTCTTTTGTCTTGAAAAGTTCCAGTAAATGAAGCTGTGCATGATGTGCATCTCTGTGGCTGTAGGTGTATATGACAGAGATCAAGAAAGAGTAAATAAATGTGCTCATTTGATAACCAACACAATATGTTACACAGTGATTTCCTGAGTCAGGGTTTACTGCAGAAACGTTTGTATGTCAAGTATACATTTGGTAAGAACAATAGTTAAGCCATACTTCACTCTATTGGAAGTTGTAGTAAAATTTTATGTGCTAGCTATCATATGCAGGTGCTACACTCAGATTTTCACTATATCAAAATATTTACATGTTGAATTCAAGATTTGCATTTCTGAATGCATATATTTCTGGTGTTGTTATTTTAAACCAATTTATTTGCCAATATATTCTATGCTCACATTTGATACTATTGACTCTTCCATGGTTTATGGTGCCACTACATATTCATCACACATATAATTATATAATTTTTTTTGTCCTTTAATGGGCCAAAGATTAATCATCTGTCATATTTAAAAATCAGATTTCACCTTCAAAAGGAGTAAGAACAGCACAGAGACAATAATATGACTTAAATATAATCTGTCTGCAGCAGTCTTTATTCACCAGAAACATTCCCATACATGCAACACAAGATGCGGTGCTAAGCAGAATGCTGGAACTGTGGTAAAAAAACCACAACCATCAAGACATCAGATCACCAAACTGTCTCTGCCATTTCTCTCATTTTAGAAGCTGCTAACCGGCACTTTCTGTTTACTCAGGTAATTAATTTTACTCTTTCTCAAGTCTGATGGGGTTGAAGATCAGACAGTTTAGCTTTATAATTAAGCTTAGTTGTTTAGAGATTAAAATTTTTTAGGTCTAGATAGATGTTTTTAAGTTGGTAGATATAAGATATGATAGATATTGATTTCCAATCAGAACTTTAGAGTCACCAAGATAGGAAAGATGTTTTCTTCAAGGTTGCCAAATACAAATAGGCAAAACCCTATGAATGAAACAGTTATATAATTCCTGTTTGTTTCGTGGTTTTTCTTGTCATATGTAGTTTATTGTATATATGTGTAATAATATAAATGTATATGTAAAACAATTTTGAAAACGTTAAATTAAAAAAATAATCAGATCACTGAAAGTGAGATGATTCTAGGTGTAACTAAGTAACTTGTGACATATTGGATTTTTCCAGAATAATCCTGGAGTTACATAAATAGATGAAATGAAATGAAATAAAAATAAAAGCTAGATACTATAAAGTGTGAACTGAAAATATTGTTCATACTTGAAAGAAGAAATAATCATTCTGGAGATGGCAATGTGACATTATTTTCTTTCCTCTTCTATCAAATCAAAAGTTATTTTTATTATCTGCTATTTGCATCAACCTTCCCTCTAGTTACCCTGACTCAAAAATAAAATGCGCAGCACTTTCTTCTGCCCATCTTTGACAAAGTGCACAAACGAGCATACTTCACAACTAACCACAAAGCAAGGATGCTTCCGGATTCCTCATTTATGATTTCTCTATAAAATATTAGTATGAGGAAAATGAGTATACTCCCAAGCAAGAGGCAGCATGCACATTTCACTTTTTAGTATAGATATATAAAAGAAACATTTTTATTATTAGAAAATAAAGTTTTCAAAATATCAGTATTGGAATGGTGCAAATAGCCCATTGCCAAAGGACAATATTATTGTAAAAATTATTATTCATTTGCATTAATTAACAGCTAAATGATTTGTTTTATTTTTCTAGGACATATTTCCTATTTATGTGTTAAGGACTATACACATTGAAAAGTATTCTATAAACATGTTGCAGTGGTGCATGCCAGTAATTCCAGCACCCAGGAGGCAGAGGCAGGTGAGTCTCTGTGAGTTTGAGGCCAGCCTGATCTGCAAAGCCTATATAGAGATACCCTGTCTTGAAAAACCAAATAAAGAAAATAAAAAAGAAAAGTGTCCTGTAACGTGGATGCTACAAAAATTAAGGTGTAAACATATAAAGAGATAGAAATGCAACATGAAATTAATGAACATATATGTGCATATATGTGTATCTTAAAATAAAAGAGTATATATGCTTAACATAAGAAAAGAATTAGAATATATTTTAATTTTTATATATGCAATTGGGAACAACTGAAAAATGTTGCAGCATCTCTTTGAAGATCCTGAAACAAATAGAGCTTCAATAAGAAGAATCACAAGGAGGACAGAAAAGAATAATTTACATCAACACATATTTTTCCAGGTTAAGCCTCCAAATTACCGTTTTGAAGAGAGAAATTAATAATGCAGCAGTAAATTATGGTCACTTCTATATAAGCAGAAGTGAAAATTACCAGAATTCCTTAGGGGCATGCATCAAGACAAATTTTTTTCTTTGCTACCTAAACACAGATATGTTGGAGGAAAAAATGAATTGATGTAAACTTGAACTTCCTTTCAACCTAAGGTCTTTACTTCTTTCTAAGTAATATTTCTATGATAGGATTCAAAGCCAGATAAAATGCTAACTAGTGGGGCAGGATACTTCAGGCTTTCAGGGTACCAAGGGACTAATAGAAATACATCAGTATACGTAGAGCTCATTCTACCGTGAATATGTGATTGGACTTGAATAT
Source organism: Acomys russatus (assembly GCF_903995435.1). Taxonomy (NCBI): domain Eukaryota; kingdom Metazoa; phylum Chordata; class Mammalia; order Rodentia; family Muridae; genus Acomys; species Acomys russatus. The sequence goes on from NC_067138.1 coordinate 85,388,007, forward strand.
TCATCTATGTATGCTTACACACACACACACACACACACCAGCTCCTGCCGTGTTAAAACACAAAAGAACACAGGAAACAAGCTAGCTTTCTTACAAGATATCAAATGCAGCTTTGAACAAACTCAATTTCAGTGAAATTATTTTTCAAAAGGACAATAACTATATTTGGAGTATCAATTTACCTCTTCTGTGTTTTCATTTAAAATGAGATGTTATTGATTTTTTTTAAAAAAAATTATTGGATTCCAGAAGACAAAACCAAATCAATAAACAGAGGGGAGAAACAAAGGGATGAAGCTTTACTTATTGTGCTGAATTCTGCCAGGCAGATGGAGCAAAGAAGTACACACTGCCAGAAACCCAAACCAAAAGTGGACCACAGCAAAGCAAAGGAAAACAATGAAAATGTGGGAGAAAATGCAGGAATCTCAAATTAAGGAACTATTGGTGTCTGTCATTGCCTTCCTGCTACCATTTATAGAAAGGCAAATAATTGAATAGACAGTGGGAAAAGTTTGACAACGGCTGCATCCATTCAGCACCCTTAAATCAATCTACTGAGGAGAACATCACACACACAGATACAGACAAGGAGCAGGGACAGTAGAGTTGAGAAATCTACCAAACTCATTGTTTTTCAGGCCCATTCCTGCTTTTGACCAATGAAACAAGGGGTCCATCAAAATTGTTAAAGAGCATTTTGGAATGCAGTGTTTGATGAAATAATCTGATGGAGAAACTGAACTCAAGATGAACATAGAAACAACAGCAGAAAGGGATCTTAAGGTGAGAGAGTCTCAGTCCTTGCACCCTGGTTATGGAAGGGCAGAGCAATATGATAACAGAACACATGTATGAAAAATGTAGCAGTGTCTTGATGGCTAGAATTCAGGATAAACACCAGATCTGTCTATTTCCTCACCAGGAAAAGAGAGGCAGCGTCCGGTGTTGCATTTTTTTGCAGACATGAGTTAATATTTTCATGTTTCTAATTTTAGTCTGTACTGTTTTGTACTTGACTGTACTTCCATATACATACATAGAAAGCATAACTTTATAAGGGAATTTATAATAGAAATATAAACTATATGAAATTTAAGACATTTTGAGAGAAAACTATATATTTTATTGAAAGGAATTTTAATATATACAATAGCAAAGGAAGATAATAAATCATAAGAAGTATAAAGATACAAAAATCAATATATATAAGCTGCATTTTGTTGCATAGATTAATGGTGATAAGCTAGTGAAAAACATGGAAAAATAAAGGCAGAAAATAATTAGGAAAAACTAGGTAGCTCCATTCTGTAATTTAAGCCATGAAATGTAAAACTCCAGAATAACATAAATAATGTTTATATAGTAAAAGATATAAATTCCTGAGAAATCCAAGTAGGCTGTTCACAGACCTTCCCCACTCTCTCTAGGATGGACGTGCTGCTGATCCTAAGAGAACACAGATGCCAACACAGAGTACTACACCAGGCACAACTTTCAATTACCACAAATGAAGAAAATAAGATATTCCATGATAAAGTCAAATTTAAATAATATCTATCTAAAAATCTAGCCCTTCAGTAGATACTAGAAGAAAACCTCCAAACGAAGGAGATTAACTGCACACATGAAAACACAGAAAATAAAACTAATCTCATAGTGGCAAAAAACAAATGAGGGAAAACACATACACACACACCAGCACCACCATCATCACCACCACCACCACCATCACCACCACCACCACCACTATTACCACCACTACTAACAACAACAACAACAAGCACAACAACATAACAGAAATTAAGAATTATCTCTCAATATCCATGTCCTCAATTCCTCAATAAAAAGATTCAGATTAACAGAATGTACAAGAAATACACTTTATCCCCAAGGATACACATTACCTCAGGGTACAGTGTTAGAAAAAGTATTGCGTAGCCATTTTAATATCTAACAAATAGACTTCAAACCACAATCAATTGAAGGAGATCAGAAGGATACTACATACTTATCAAAGGAAAAATCTACTGAGATAAAATTTCAGTTTTCTTCATTTTTAAAATATATTATAATTTATTCATAATACATCCCACTTGTTATCGCCTAGTTTGTGTCTTTCCATTCTCACCCTCCCTCCTTGGACCTATTCCTCTCTCCTAGAACTCTGCTGCAGGGGACTCATGCTCTACCTTCTGAACACAACCTATCCAGCCTGCATTCGCTTCCTTTGTGGACCAGCAGGGCCACCCTGCCAAAGAGAATGGATCATATAGTGGGCACCAGAGTTCATACCAGAGGTAGTCTCTGCTTGCTTCCTCCAACTATGGAGAATGAGCAGTTCATTGGCTATATTTTGAACAGGGTTTTTAGGTTCTGTGCTTGCATTGTCCTTGGTTGTGCATCAATTCGTGCAGTATATACTCACTTATAAGTAGATATTGGTACGACTTCGATGTCTTCTGAGAGACTTCACCCAGCTGGAGATTTGGACAAATGCTGAGACTTACACCAGGACTCTGGGCTGAGCACTGATAGGTGTGTAGAAGAGTGGGGGATGGAAGGTCCTGGAGGGTTCAGAAACCCCAAAGGAAGACCATTAAGGCAGGTGCATCTGGACCCAGGGTGCCTGAAAAATGATATTTCAGTTAACATGTATACCTCAAACACAAATGAACCCACCTTTGTTAAAGAAACACTACTACAGTGTGTGATTTAATAATTGCATATTGGTCTTCACACACTGAAAGTGGGAGACTGCAATTCTCCGTTCTCACCAATGAACAGGCCATCCAGACCAAAACAAACAAACAAACAAACAAACAAACAAAAACCCACAGAGAAATAACGCAACTAAGAGATGTTATAGCTCAACTGGACCTAACACATACCTACAAAACATTTCACCAAAACACTAAAGAATTTGGAAAGCCCTTACCTAAAAAAGAATGAGTGGATAAATGTAATAATTCAACTGTCTACCAATAAAAAATGGACAGAAAAATTATATTTGCATGATGTGCTACTCAGAAATATAAAGAAATGTGGTACTGGTACTTGTAATAGCACAAGTTTACTGTAGACACATACATTACATAGAAAGAATTACAGGGGGAAATTAGATAATTGATTAAAGTATATCTTTCTGGAGATGGATAGTGGTGATAATTGCACAGATAATAAATGATTTTAATGCTACTGAAGTATATACTTAAAAGCCCTTGAACTGATAAAATTCTTGTTTGTTTCTTCTGGAGGTAACGGTAAAGAACATGGTCTCATGTAGCTCAAGATGGCCCCAAATTCATTCTGTAGCTCAGGCTAGCCAGAAACTACTGGTTGTTTTATGCTGCTATTATACAGGCAAGTACAATTGCATCAGTTGAAATTTAAATTTGGTGCTATGTTTTATCACAGTAAATATGTAATTAGTTGGCAACATTTAAAATACAAAACAAAACATAAAAGCTAACAACAATAAAACAGAATTTACCTTCTTATCAGCCACTCAATGAATTTTCTTAAAGTTGACCACATTCTTGGACACTAAGAATGACTCAATATAACAAGAAAATTGAAAACCCCACTACATTTTATCAGACCATGGTGGATTAAAGCCTCACATATACAATAGCAATAACTTACAGCCTCACAGAAATTGAAGAAAATTCTACAAAATGAAAAAATGTGTCAATACATATGTAGAGAAATGAAAGACTTTATAGAATTCAATGAAAATGAATACACAACATACTCAAAATCATGGGACACAGTGAAAGTTATAGAAAAAGAACATTTCATAGCAGTAAGTGAAGGCTTTAAGAGGCCCAACCATCCAAACATGATGCTAGGAAGTCTTGCCTTATCTCTTCCCTATCCCTCGGTATCTTTAGATTGCATCCTAAGCTAGGTATGATGGGTTAGCCCCTTATTTGTCCATGTTTTTATGTCTGACCCATTCCTCAGGCTGATCACCAAAGTCCAACTATAAAAACATCAAGGACTAGCAATAAAAATTCCGCACATAACTATCTCAGGAAAATAAACAGTCCGGTAATTAATATTTATATTTCCCTTAGACAATAATGGAAGTTTCAAAATAATATTTTAACATATAATGGTGAATGTTGTCTTTTTCCCATGTTGAATGGAAACATTCTTTGTAATGAATATTTGATAAAAGGCTTATAGCAGCTTTGAGGACATTGTTAGAGGAAGTATTCAGTTATTTTCCCATTCTTTTGCTATTTTTATTTTGTTCTTAGTTTTTATAGATTTTCATAGGATTTAATTTGCTTGAGACCTTTGTGTATTCATTGTAATAATAATGTCTATTTTGTAATGAAGAGCTGTCCTTTTCATTCCTAGTTGAAAAGTTTTTAATTTATGAATTATTGTCAAATATTAAATATATTAATCCAGTTATAAAAAATAACCAATGTCCTATATGACTATTCTAATTAAAATAACCAATCAGAATTCACCAACCCCTCAGAGCTCATTCTAATTCAGAACTCTACTTTCTTTCTTTTTTATTTATTTATTATAATTAATTAAACATGTTTTATTTTTACATCTACATTTATAGTATTATATATATATATATATACAATAAACTACCTATAGCAAGAAGAACGATGAATCAATCAGGAATTATATAAATGTAAAATTCTTAGTGTTTTGGCTATTTGTATTTGACAACCTTGAAGAAAACATCTTTCCTATCTCGGTGCATCTAAAATTCTGAATGTAAATCAATCTCCATCACATCTTGTCATTATCAACTTAAAACATCTCTCTAGATGTAAAACAATCTTAATTCCTAAACAACTATGCTACCTGGTCTTCAACTCCCTCAGAGACTTGAGAAAGAATAAATTTGATTACCTGAGTAGCTTTCCAAATGAGAAGATGACAGTTTGCTGCCTGAATAATCACCCAAAACTCTCTATAACGTTGGAGCATCATCTTCAGCCTTCTGGCCCAATGTATCTAACAGACATATTTGTGAAGCAGGAACTATTGCGGACTTGCTTACTCTGTCTTGGCAGAGTTTGGCTGTCAATTCTGCCTGCATCCAAGCTTGCACTTTTTTAGCCAGAATTCTGTCTGTAGTAGAAATGAAGACATTTTGCCCAGTGACTGATTTACCACATTTGAAGCCGTCTCCATAAGGAGGTTCTTGGATGCTCAACATCCTCTTTGAGGTAGGGTAGGTGTTGCCAGGAGATAACCCGTCTCATTGTCAGTGAATCTTTAAAATAGAAATATTTTAAAACGCCATACTCTGCATGTCTCTGAGGTCTTTGAAGATCTTATCTAACTATCCAACCTTACCTTTCTATAGAATTATATCTATCTGCCGCATCTAAGATGTATATTCTTGTGATAAAAGTAGACTAGTAATTGACATGACCATGATTTTGTCAACTAACAGTTAACTTGTATATGTTATTTATCCTAAACATCCTCCTTATTTAGAGAGAAAACAAGGTTAGACATAGTGATGTCTCTCTTTTACTTTATCCTACATTCTTAAGTTTGGAGACAGGGGTTGAAAACAAAGAAAGGGGAATATAGAAATATATAGGGAAGATAGAACAAAAAGTAGGTTAGTGCATCTACTCTTCAACATAATACCCCAATTGTCACCACATGGTTATTTTTAATTCACTGGTATATATTTTGTACATAGATGTAAAATAATTTTCATTGTAGTTCAATGAAACATAGTTCAAATGTAAGACTGTTCTTCACACATAATACACACACACATATATTTCTACTCTAATATGAGTTATTGATTGTACCCTCATAACTCATTTATAATACAAGTTTTACTTCTAATACTATGAAAGTGTTATTGCAGACCTCTACTTTCTTCCTTTTAAAATACATCTGCAAAGCTATTTGATACTTCTTCTGCCTGATTCAGATTCAGCCATCTTGTCTCTTTGTCTTGCTTAATAAAACATCTCTTTGCATTAGAAATTGGTGGTTGGGTGTGGTCTCTGCCTAATCCAGGGTTCTGAGGGAGCACCCCCAGTGCCAGAGCATTTTATTAAGGGCCTTCATAAAAAATTAGAGCTATCTCACACTGGTTCTATAACAGTACACCTGAAAGTTGTAGAGAAAAAGAAGTAAGCATAGCAAAAGGAGTAAAGTTAATATTTATAAAGTTGAAGGTTGAAACCAATAAAATAGAAACAGCGAACAATACAACTAATCAATGAAACAGAAAGTTAGGGGTTTTTTTTGTTTTCGTTCTTTATTTTAAGAAAATCAGCAATATACACATTTATGTGACCTAATTAAATAACACACAAAAAATGTCCAAATTAATATAATTAGACATAAAAGAGGGACAAAACAATAAAAACCAAGGAAATTGAAAGAATCATAAGGACACACTTTCAAAACTTGTGCTCCACCAAACTTAAGAATCTAAAAAAAAAAAAAGGGATAATTATTTTGATAGGTACTACTTACCAAAGTTAAATTAAGATAACAGAAACAATTTAAACAGACTTATGTCCCTTAAGTAGTTATCAAAAGTTTCTCAATTAAAAAACCCCAGGGCCAGATAGCTGTAGCAAAGAATTCTGCCAGAATTTCAAGGAACAGTTAATTCCACAAAATAGAAACAAAGGACCAATGTCAAACTTATTTTTTGAGGGCACAATTACTCTGATACTGGATCCACATAAAACCACAACAAACAAAGAGAATTACAAACCAATTTTCCTTATGAACACAGAGGCAAAAATACTCAATAAAATGCTCACAAACTGATTCTAAGAAAGCATCAGAATTATCATCCACCATTATCAAGCAGGCTTCATCTCAGAGATATAGTGATGATTCAACATACAAAAATAAAAATAAATCCGTGTAATCTATCAAATAAAGAAACTTAAAGAAAAAAATACATGATAATCTCATTAGATGTCAGGAAATCCTTTGACAAAAGTCCAACACCCCTTAGGGATACAAGGGACATACCTAAACATAATAAAGCAAAAAAAAAAAAAAAATCCTGAACAATAAAAGGACATCTGAAGATATCCCATCCTTTATTTTATGTTGTACTACAGAGCAATACTTTACAAAACAAGACAAAAACAAAACAAAAAGTATAATGGCATTGTGCATAAAAACAGACATTCATCAAATGGAATAGAAATGAACACCCAGATATAAATCCATACACCTGTGGATACCTGATATTTTAATGAAGTAGCTAGAAATACACACTGGAAAAGAAAGCTTCTTCACCAAAAAGTGCTAGTCAAACTAGATGTCAGTACTCAAGTCCAAATGGATAAAAAAATCTCAATATAAAACCAGACACAATGAACCTGGTAGAATCAAGAATGGGAAACCCAGCTATTCCACTCCTTGGAATATACCCAGAAGATGCTCCAGCACAACAAGAAAATTTGCTCAACCATGTTCATAGCAGCCTTATTCATAATAGCCAGAACATGGAAATAGCCTAAGTGTCCCTCAGTAGAAGAATGGATAAAGAAACTGGTACATATACACTATGGAATACTACTCAGCTATTAAAAACAAAGAATTCACGAAATTTGTGGATAAATAGATTGAGCTAGAAATGATCATAATGAGTGAGTTAACCCAGAAGTAGAAAGAATCAAATGGTATATACTCACTTATATCTGCATACTAGCCCAAGGGGCATGTCCCACGAAAGCCTTCACTTACCAGGAAACTGGGACAGAGGGGAAGGCATCCTATTGGGACTCTAAATGAGAGACGCATGGGAGAATAGCAAAATAAAAGGATCCAGAGGGTCCTAGAAACCTACAAGTAGAACATTATGATAGGCAGATTTGGGCCCAGGGGTCCTGCTCAAACTAAGGCACCAGCCAAGGACAATACAGGAGGTAAACTTTAAACCCCTTCCCAGATCTAGCCAATGGTCAGAATAATCTCCACAGTTGAGTGGAGAGTGTGATATGACTTTCTCACGTACTCTGGTGCCTCACATTTGACCATGTCCCCTGGAGGGGGAGACCTGGTGGCACTCAGAGGAAGGACAGCAGGTAGCCAAGAAGAGACTTGATACCCTATGAGCATATACAGGGGGAGGGAATCCCCCTCAGGAACAGTCATAGGGGAGGGGAATAAGGGGAAAATGGGGGGGGGGAGGAATGGGAGGATACAAAGGATGGGATAAACATTGAGATGTAACAAGAATAAATTAATAAAAAAAAAAAGAAAAAGAAAAAGAAAAAAAAAAAGAATGGGAAACAGCTTCAAATCTAGGAGACAACTTTCTGTACAGAACAGAAATAGTGTAGGCATGAACATCAACAATTAATAAGTAGGATCTCATGAAACTGAAAAGTTTATGTAAGGCAATGGAAACACCAACAGTACAAAAACGTAGTCTATAAAATAGGAAAGAAAATTTTGCCAACTCTACATTTGATAGAAGTCTAATATCTAAAATATAAGAACTGAAGAAATTAGATATTACAAGACCAAATAATGCAATTATAATGGGATACAGATCTAAACATAGAATTTTTGATAGAGGAATCTCAAATGGCTGAGAGACAAAGAATGTTCAATATCCTTAGCCATCGAGGAAATGTAATCAAACTACTTTGAAATTCCATCTTATACCTGTCAGAATGGCTAAGATAAGTAATAAGTTACAGAGCATGCTGGCAAGAATGTGGAGTGAGGGAAACACTCCTCCATTGCTGCTGGGAGTGCAAAGTTGTACAACCACTATTTAAATCGATATGGAGGTTACTCAAAAACTGGGAATCCATCTACTTCAAGAACTACTGTACTCCTCTTGGGCATATTATCAAAAGATATTCCATCTGACCAAAAGGAACCTTGCTCAGGTATGTTCATTTAAACATTATAAGCAGAATAGACCTCAACTAGATGTCCCTCAACTGAAGAATATGTAAAGAAATGTTAATCATTTGCACAGTGGAGTATTACTCATCAGTTAAAAAAGACTTCCTGAAATTTGTAGGCAAATGAATGCAAATATAAAAAAATCATCCTATTAGGTTACCCAGACCCAGAAGACTAATATCATTTATAAGCAGATATTAGCTGATAAGTAAATTATTATCAAGCTAAAATACACAGACCCTGAGAGGTTAGGCAAAGATATTTATTGTGGGAAAGCACTAATTAGCATAGAATGGGGAAGCAAACTAGATTCTGCAGATGGACTGGGGATTGTTTGGGGACACAGGGAGGAAGAATCAAGTTGAGGGATAAAAAAGAGATTTCAGGAGAGACAGCTAGAATTAAGGGCCACTTGAGCAGCAGTGTGGAACCTAGTGCAATACAAACTTCTGGGAATCAATGAGGGTGACTTTAGTTAGGAGTCCTAGTAATGGAGGGTAAAGAGTCTGAATAGGCCGTGTTCTGTAGCCAGGCAAGGTTTCTATTTGTGGGACTGGATAACATTTGGTTGAGTTGTTTGCCAAGGCAGCCCTGTGAAGGTCCCTAAACAACAGAAACTGGTGCTAAGACAGAAGATTGTCCCATGAAATCTGCCAGATGGACCTCATTGCTGAAGACAACTTCCATGTATCTATTGAACTTAGAAAGAGCAGGCTTGGACATTTCACCCCTAGTCTCTTTGGTTGGAGAAGATGGGAGAAGCTATGGAAAGAGAAACCTGGAGATCAACCCAACCACAAAACCCTTCACCTACAGTCTGTTCTACATGAAAGATGTGAAGAGGCAATTATGGTTCAAAATGCTTGGGAATGTCCAACCAATGTCTGGCTTTTTGAGCCCTACCCCGTAATGGGTCTGCATCATGTCTTCTGTGTATATGTTACAGTTGTTAGCTTGGTGTTATTTATGGAATTCTGAACATTGGGAGTGTGTCTATTTCTGAATCTTTTGCCTGCTTTTGAGACTCCTTTTCTCCTATTGGATTGCCTTGTGCAGTCTTGATGTGAGAATTTTGTCTTGTTTTATTGTATATTGTTTTGTCCTGGATTGCTGTGATCTCTGAGAGTCGGACCTGCTCTTTCTGAAGAGAAAATGAAAGACAGCTGGTTCTGAGGAAGAAGAAAGTTTGCAGGGGGAGCTAAGAGGAGTGGAGGGAGGGGAACCTGTGGAGTGGCTGTATTGTGTGAGAAAAAAAATGTATTTTCAATAAAATGGGATTTTAAATAATATGTATTTTAAAATACAACAGGTATTTTAAAAAGCAGGGGAAAGTTTCATTTTTGTTAAATAAGTTTTATATTTGGTGAAATAATTAACATATAAAAACTAGATTTAGAAATCAATAATGTGAAGTCACACAGATATTATTAAAACACAGTTTATGACAACTAATTCAAGACCCATTAGAAAATAGAAACAGACTTTACAGATAACTTCATTATTCTAGCTCACTAGATTTGAAACTGGTGAGAAAATTCAAGAAAATCTATCATCAATATTAATAAAAGAAGATATTTAAAATATATGAAATCACAAGTCTTCAGGTTGTGAAAACGCAAGGTTATTTAATACCTGGATATCAAGACAGTTAAATCCTATATACATGTATTTTATAAGCATATGTAGATGAATGATTAGAATGAAGTGAACCATCATGGTAATGACAACAAAGTGACCACAGGCATCTAATAAGCGTAAAGCAACTCCACCGTCAGTAAGACAAAGCTGATGAACCACTGCTAGTTCGCTTTTCTATTGAGAAAGATTTTCAGTATCACTTTGTCAAATAATGTTAAAGTAACAGAAAAAGACATAAATACAGAAGAGCACATGTATCAAATAGAAAAGTTATTTTAAATATACAAAAAAGCAAAGAAGCTTATGAGGACTCTCAATGCCTATGAGAACTATGGTCCGGTCTGCCACTTTCCTCAGATAGAACTTGAAGAAAATGAAGGTTCTACTCTGCTCAGATCAAGTAGGAACAAGGCCGTGTTCGCATCTGAAAAGGTCAGATGTGAAAAATGTCAAATATTGAAAATTCAGGAAAGAGGGGCACGTGTTAACCAACAAAGGAACGTGCCCTTGATTTTTACTGTAGAATGAAAAATATGTGCAAAGCTCAACATTTTGTGTAGCACACAAAGTTTTTAATGAGGAAGCAGTGTAAGAAATTAAGTGTGAGCATATCTGACAGAGCAGAGGCACTCTGTGACTGGCAGAACAATGAGGTTTTACTGGAGATGGAGAGTTTTTCTGAAGCGTGTGGGATCAGGCACCTGTGTCAGCATATTAGCCACTTGAGTTGGAACTTTCCTCAAACCTTTAAGAGATTCTTTTACTTTCTTCATATCTGAAACCATTGAAAAGCCTCAAAAGTATTTCGATATAAAAGTTTTATTCAGGTTCCAGTTTTCTATTTGTTAATTTTACCTCACTTTGATGACTGAGGTACTTAGAATGTTGGTTCATTGAATCAAACACCAGAACAAGTGTATTATAACAAAACAATACCTATATATCAATGAATATTTAGTATATTCAGTAAAACAAATGCAATGAAAGTGAGTTTTCTTTTAATTTCTTCTTTTTAATTTTGCATATGAATGATTACCTGCCTGCATGTATGTATATTACATGTGTGCCTAGTTTTCATGATCAAAAGAGGAGGGCTTTGGATGCCTAAACCAGAGTAACAGACATCTATAAGCTTCCATGTGGTGGCTGGGAACCAACATTAGGTCCTCTGAAAGAGCACCCAGTATCCTTATCCTCAAAATTGATATGGGCTCTTTTTATTAATATATTATAACTATGTGTTTGCTTTGATGGCTTTCCTTAGGTGTTCAGACTCATTTAGAAACAGTCAAATAAGTCCCCTGATTTATCCAGAATATTATGTTGAGACAATCACCCAAATAACAGATTTTTATTAGTATAGATTCTTAGAGTTTCAAAGGTGTTTGGTATTAGGCACTGTGAAGATTGTCAAAATGTTTATTCAATCATAAGCTATATGAACCTGGGATTTTAAGAAATCAGTCTGAAACTATCCCAAGAGCTGCTGTTCTTCCCATTAATTTCTCTCTCTCTTTTTCCCATGTAAACTGTTTGATACTGACATCATAAAATATTCATTTGTTTCATCCTATAACTATTCACAAAAATTTTTAGAAGTAGTTTAGGCATCTTAGACTAATTAAAGGTTTGTCCTGGTTATTCTTTTCTCAAAGGAAATAACGCGGTAGAGAGACACAGTTTAAGGAGAAGTTTAATAAGTGAAGGAAAGAAGAGTCCAGTCCAGAGAGAGAGATTAGAGCTCCTTCACTGGAGGCAGGGTTGTATAGAGTATGGAGCATCCCACTGGCTTCTATGCTGTTGATTTTAATTAGTCCTTGGGAGGCTGATGGAATTCATGGTGTTAGAGAACTGTTTTTTAAAATTTTTGGAGTATAACTTCTTTTAAATACTTATTTATTATAATTTATTCACATTCCATTCCATTGTTAACCCTTCACTCCTATCTTCCCATTCCCACCCTCCCACCCTTTTCCATCCTGTTTCCCTCCCTAGCCCTCTGTCAGGGATGGTGGCTTCGTCGCCCTCCAGCTGACCCCAGCCCATCAGGTCCCATCAAGGTAGCTAGCATCCCCTTCCTCTGCGTGCCTACAAGGCCATTGGACCTCTGACAGGGGTGGGGGCTCTTCTCCTACTACCTGACCACAGTCCATCAGGTCTCATCAAGATAGCTAGCATCCCCTTCCTCTGTGTGCCTACAAGGCCATTGTGTAAATGTACCATGGTTCCATTATCTATTCTTCTGTTGAGGGGCATCCAGGTTGCTTTCCAGATTCTGGCTATTATGGCTAAGTTTATATGAACATAGTTAAGTAAAGTTCCATTTTATAGTATGCCAAGGAGTAGTATAGCAGGGTCTTGGGATAAAGCTATTCTCAATTTTCTAAGAAAGCATGAGATTGATTTCCAAAGTGCTTGTAGAAGTCTGCAATCCCACCAGCAATGGAGGAATGTTACTCTTTCTCCACATCCTCCCAGCATTGTGCTGTCACTTGAGTTTTTTATCTTAGCTATTCTGATAGAAGGAGGATAGAATCTCAGTTGTTTTGAATTCCTTTTCCCTGATGACTAAGGACATTAAGCATTTATTTAAGTGCTTCTCAGCCATTTGATATTCCTCTGCTGAGAATTTTCTTTTTAGCTCTGTACCCCATTTTTAAAAATTGGAATATATGGCTTGGTGGTGTTTAATTTCTTGGTTCTTTATATATTTTGGATATTAGCCCTTTGTCATATGTACTGTTGGTAAAGGTCTTTTCACAGCCTGTAGGCTGCACTTTTCTGTTGATAGTGTCCTTTGCCTTACAGAAGCTTTCAGTTTTATGAGGTACCATTTATTAATTGTTGATATTAAAGCTTGAGCTATTGGTGTTCTGTTCAGAAAGCTGTCTCCTATGCCAGTGAATTCAAGGCTCTTCCCCACTTTTTTTCTAACAGATTTAGTGTATCTGGTTTTATGTTGAGGTCTTCAATACACTTGGACTTGATTTTGTACAGGGTGACAAATATAGATCTATTTGTGTTTTTCTACATGTAGACATCCACTTAAATTAGTACCATTTTCTGAAGATGCTATCTTTTTTCCATTGTATAGCTTTGGCTTTTTTGTAAAAAATCAAGTCTCCATAATTATGTGGGTTCATTTCCGGACCTTTGATTTGATTTGATTGATCAACTAGCTTATTTCTATGCCAGTACCATGCTGTTTATATTACTGTTTTTCCATACTACATATTAAGATCCAGGATGGATCTTTTAATATTCTGTTTTTTTATATGAATTTGAGAATTGCTCTTTTAAGGCCTGCAAAGAATTTTGCAGGTATTTTAAAATTATATTTTATTCAGATTACATTCTAATCGTTAACCCTTGACTTGTATCATCCCCTTCCAACCCTCTCTCCCTCTTTCACCCTCTTCCTTTCTCCTAGACCTCTAGCAGAAGGAGACCTCCTTCCCTACCATATGACCACAGCCTATCCTATCATCTGGATAGCCTGTTCCCCATTCTGTGTGCCTCTCAGCCTCCCCACCAGGGGGAAATGATCAAATTAGAAACACCAGTGTTCATGTCAGAGGCACTGCCTGCTCTCCCACAGAGAATGAGCTGTCCATTGGATAGATCTGAACAGGGCATCTAGGTTTACTGCATGCATTGTTCTTGGTTGATACAGAAGTTTTTACAGGACCCCTGGGTCCAGGTCCACCAGCCTTAATGGTCTTCTTGTGGGTCTCCTGGACAGTACGGGTGCTTCAGTCCTTCCATTCTTCCATACAACTTTCAGGTGGAGTCCAACAGCAATTCCTAGCATCTGTCCTGATCCCCTGCTGAGGGAAGGCTCTCAGAGGACATCTATGTTGGGCTAATATTCACTTATAAGTAAGTATATACCATGTTTTACCTTTTGGGTCTGGATTATTTCACATGTAGTTGAATGTTTTATGTCCATTATGATGAAACAAAAGGTTAAAAAATCAGAAGTGAATTGTTGTCACTTAAAGTTTTTTTCCCACATTAAAAGTAGGACTTTTAAATTTCTTTCATGGAAAATGTGATAAAATATTATAACCCATTTGTTTTAATTAATTTTCTGAATGCATTGTTGGTATATGAGAGACTTGATGGAAGGAAACATTAAGAGAATTACTTAAGAGGTCAGAAAGATGTCTCAGCACTTATGAGTAAGCTCCTCTTACTGGGGTCCCAAGTGAGGTTCATTACAGCACCAACATTTGGTAGCTTTCAATTACCTATAATTTCTATTCCAGGAAAATCCAATGCCTCTGGCCTCTGGGGGCACATGCATAAACATGCCCCTGTCCAGTGACACATCATCATAATTATAAATAATAAATGTAAATCTTAATAAAGAAAAAATAATTACTTAAATTATAGACAGTGGAAGCCAGTATATTAGTAGCTCCCTCCATGGTGGCCTATGTATGATAAGTATTTCATGTCTTTATATTTAAACTTCCTTCTTCAGTTGCCAATAGACAGACATTTTGGAAAGATATAGTGTATGCCTATGAGCCAAATGTTGACAAGAATGACATTTCCACTCTGATTCTAGGTTCTATTTAAATTGTTTTCCAAAAGTTATAAAAAAGAAATGGGTTTCATATTTTTAAATGATGCTTAATCTGTAGAAATGAAACAATTTGGCCAGATTCAGAAAAAAGAATATAAAATAACTTTGAATTTATAAGTATGTTATATAAATAACTGTCTATTGTTTTTAATGTAATCTAAGTAGAAAAAGAATAAAAAGTCCAGAAAATTATTATCATCAATTTGAATTTTAAATCAGAAATTCTGCATATTTCTTTGACATGTGAAGAAGTTAGTTAGACATTTAGGTACTTGCTAAAGTTAGGAACTTATACAATTTAATTTGGGCTTTTTCAGTGAGAGAGTCACTAAATTGCCATAGTAAGGAATAGATGAAACATGTAATTTTAATTTTGTTCCTTTACGTATTACATCTTTTTTGTACTTAGGTGGATACATATTTTATTCTTATAGTAAATAAATAACTTTTAAAATAATATCATTATATACAGAATTATTTTGATGCGTCAGTTATGTTGTAAAACCCCAAGAGGACACTTAGTGACACTTTATCCTTGCTAGTAACAGGATGTGGAGCTAGTCTATAATTCTTATGGGAGATATACTGCCTAAAATGAGTCCAAGCACATTGATCAATATTCCATTTTTTATAGAAGATACAGGGTCCAGGTCATTGGTGTAAAGCATACTTTGAAATTGTCCAAATCTCCGTAAGTGGGACCATGCTTTGTAATGTTGAACTTCAGTTTATTTTGTGCCAGACTTTTACACAGCGGATTTTTAATATATTCTATGGACGTGTGTCAGAATTTTACATATCAGAAATTTAATGTATTCTATAGGGGTGTTTTTGTTTAGTGTCCAATCAACTTCATAAATGTACAATAATGTAGGGTCAAAATACTTAGGGGAAAATTAAATGCTAACACATGAATAAATATTACTTCAGACTTGAGTTTAAATTATAAAATTTAGTCATTATTTTTTTTTATATTTTAAACCAAAGCATTTATTTCACATACAAATTTAGAAATGTTAATTACTAACACATTTAAGAGAAATAAAGTGTAATTACTTTTTGCCCTACTGCACAAAGATTTGTTAAATGAAAGACCTTGTTAATTTAAAAGCTATTAAAATTATAGTTAATCTTAATGTTATAATTTTATTGAGAATAAGTTGCTTAAACCTTTAATTAAAAGTTGAACAGTCATTAAAACTATGTGATTTGGAAAGAGAAGGGTCTTGAGTGCAAATATTTTCTGACTTTTACAGGAATCTCCTTAAAATGTAAGCTCCACTATCTTTTAGTGTACTGATATTCAATTATCAGTTGCAATACAGCTCTGACTTTCCCATTCGTATTATGAAGCAAAGCAAACCAAGAATGTCTTCATGTAAATGATGCATTCATTGCCACCCCAGGGCCTGTAAACTGCTACCATCGGGACTCAATTGTGTTGAAAGGAAATATATATTCTGGTCCTTAGTGGATTCCAGAGACTTTCTTTGAACAAGGTGGAAATGAAGATGGAATACTCATTCTTTTCTTAAATTTCTTTATTAATTTATTCAGATTACAACTCAATTTTTATCCCATCACTTGTATCCTCCCATTCCTGCCTCCCTCCTGCTTTCACCCTGTTCCCCTCCCTTAGGTCTATGACTGAAGGAGACCTCCTCTCCCACTTTAGGTCATAGGCTATCAAGTCTATCTTGGTAGCCTGCTTATTCTTTCTTTGAGTGTCATCAGGCCTCCCCACCCAGGGGAGGTGGTCAAAAATGGGACATCAGATTTCATGTCAATGTCAGTCCCCACTCTCCACAAAACTGTGGAGAATATATTTTCCATTGGGTAGATCAGAGGAGGGGTTCGATATTTACTATTGTATTGTCCTTGGTTAGTGCAATAGGTTCAGCACACCCTCTTGGGCCCCAATCCACCCAACATGATGTTCTTCTTATAGGTTTCTAGGACCCTCTGGGTCCTTCTATTTCCTCATCTCCTATATATATCTTACCTAGAGTCTCAGTAGGATGTCCTCACATCTATTCCAATCTCTTGGTAAGTGAAGACTTTCGTGGGACATGCCTTATGGGCTAGTGCCCACTTATAGACACACACCGCTAGCCATCCATCCTACTCCTCACATAGATTTTAGGCAAAGAATCTGGAATAGTATCCATTCTCCTTACTGTAGTAAATATATGGCAACAGAGGAATAAAAGGTAAGGAAAATATGTATTGTAGAAACCTCTTGAGTGTCAAGGGTCATTCAACAACAGGGCTTTCAGAGAGTTGATAGTCTTCAGACTTTCTTGTGGTCTTTTAAATTTTCTTTAAGGGTTGGGATTATGTGTGTGGTGGTTATAGCACTTATAATGCTTAGTCTGTATGATCTCAGTGAATTTAAATGAGCCTGGCCTGAATAGTGAGCTTTAGGACAGCTTAGTTACAAAGGATACTATATAAGAAAAGGCCTACAGCAACAACAAAAAACATTTTGAACTAATCTCGTCTGAAGTTAGAACACATAACAGAAGAGAATGTGTTATGCAAGAAGATCATGTGCATGAGTTAGAAAGTCACTCCTGTATAGGCAGAGCTCTGCCAAATGAGACTTATGAAAGCATCATGCAAAGAAAGCCATGAATGCGAACATGTAGGTGTGGAATCGGCTAATGCTTTTTCTTTGACAAGAGTTCATGATGTTGATATTCTCTAAACTTTGTGGCAAATTTATTCTGTTTAGTTATATAAACATTAAAAAATGTCTACAAATTTCTTTTGAGAAAATTTTTGCATCTTTTTTGTTTCTTTCAAATCCACCATGTTACATAAACAATAAATAATTCTCTGAGATATTTATTCCAGTTTTCTTGACTATTCATGGAACATATTTAAGTTTAGCTTTCTAAACCTCTTTGACCCTTGCTGAAGCACATCCTCAGTAACTTTGTCAAGCTCCCCCTTTCCCAGGCTACTGTTTTCCATTTTGTGCAGGTCACAGTATTCACTGGTGAAGCATCCCACCATTCAGGCCACTTTTGACTATACTCGCTCAAGTTATACATAACTTCATGTAGTCTTCATGATAGGTAGTATGCTTCTTTAATCCCATGCAGTTGCTGGCTACCTTCTCACAACATTGAACGAAATTATTTATCTATCTTAGATTCATAGACTATGCCTATGAGTGGGCAAATGCATCATCAACAAATGTTAACCATTGCTACATTTAATTTGAAAAGAGTATTTTCCCTGCTGGATGGAGTCATGTTGGACTAATATCCACATATAAATGAGTATTTATCATGCATATATCTCTGGGTCTGGGTTATCTCACTCAAAATTATCTTTCCTAGTTCCATCCATTTGCATGAAAATGTCAAGATTTTCTTGTTTTTAAGCCACTCTTTTTGTGTATCCCTCACAGAAGAATAAATTTAATTTTGTGGAATAGCTTAAAAAATAGCTGAGAAAAAAAATAGCTGAGTAGTATTCCATTGTGTAAATGCATCACAGTTTCTTTATCCATTATTTGTTTAAGCTGCTGGACTGCAGACGGAGCTCTGAGCGTGATATGGAAGAATGGGAGGATGGATAGATATCATGACCCAGTGGAGTCTGTGTGACAATTGATACTACACAACCCGCTGCAAAGACCCCTACCCAGGGACAGCCTCCTGAAATGGACCTGATGTTCCTGCCAGGAATACAGTCTTCTTGTTTTGAAACATTCTGTCTTTGTTTTATTTTCTTCTAAGTCAGAACTTTTCAAACATAAATCTGTTGCTATGAGACACCCTAACTTGGGACTATAGCCAAGGGTCATTCAGGCAATTTTACCAAGTTCCACTCCACTTGTTAATAAAAACATCGCTAAGAATTAATCATAGTTTATGTTATGACTTACAAATTAAGTGTTTAAGAAAGCTCCAGATAGTGACAAAAAGAGCTAAAAACAAAACAAAACAAAACAAAAAAAAACAAAACTGTCTTAACACACAAATGTTTGGCATAATGAGAAAACATTGACCTTTGATAAAGAGGGCACATGCGTACTGATACCAAGCTTATGATTTAAGAATGGTAATTCAAGATTAATAACAAAATTATTACTCTACATCCTGTATTTTGAATTGTATGAAAAAATGTAACAACAAAAAACATGCCCCGTTTCCAAAAATGTGTATAAAAATCGAAGTTGCTTGCCTACAAAATACACTCAGATCTAAACTCAGCCCTGGATTGACCTGTTTGTCACTCACCTATCTTTGTCCACCAACACTTTGAGAACCCCTGTTCCTAAGAACCTATACCCCACTAAGATAGTCTGTGACAGATGGGCACAGAGAGTTCAGGAGCCCCACAAGAAGACCATCAAGACTGGTGGATCTGGATGCAGGAGGGCCTGCACAAACTGTTGCACCAACCAAGGATAATACATGCAGTATTCTAGGCCCCCCCCTCCCCGACAATCCAGAACTAGCCAATGGATAGCTCATTCTCCACTGTTGTTTAGGAAAGCATTAACTGCCTTTGACATGAACTCTGATGCCCTGCATTTGATCACTTCCTCCTGGTGGGAAGGCCTGGCGGTACACACAGAAGGGGAAGCAGGCTATCTGGTTGAGATCTATTAGGCTGTGGTCATATGGTGAAGGAGGAGGACCTCTTCTGTTAGAGGTCTAGGGGAGGGGTACAGGGCCAAAGAGAGTAGGAGGGTGGGAATGGAAAGGAACAAGTGAAGGCATAACATTCCAGATGAAACCTGACTAAATTATAATAAATTAAAAATTTAAAGAAAAAGAAAAGCATATTTTCACACAGGAAATTTCCTAGATAAATACTAAATTGATCGCATAAAACCCTTCTGAGTGAATGGGTTCCTTCTCACAGTCAGCTCATTGCAACTGCCAAGAACTTGGAAAGGTTCAACAGGAATAAATTAATAGCAATTTACCTCAGCTATGCCTTCTGAATTCACATATAATTAATAAGAACATAGCATCTGTATAGGATAGAATCTATAAATGTAATGAGAAAATGATAATACCACCAAGAGAGCTTTCTTGAGCTCGAGCTGATGTCTTAAAAGATTATATAAGTCCGTAGAGTGTAAATAAGAAAAAATTGCACAGACAAAAAACCCAAAAAATAATGTTCTGTATCCTAACACCTAGGTAGCCTTTGCCATCTTAGAATATTGCTTTTAATATTGCCTCCCTCTTCTTGCATAGGAATGGCTATTTTCTTCAAATGCCTGCATTCTTCTTTTCCTTTTATCTTAATTTTCATAATCCTCATCTATTTTTACATTTATGTTTTATATTTTTATATTTTAATTGTATTAACTATTTTTCATTTTTGTTGAAAATGTATAATGTCTTTTATAATTTTGATAGGAAAAATCATGACTGACTATTTCCTAAGAATCTCAACTTTCATCTTTGGGGAAAGTCTTTTAATATGCAATGGATTGCTGTACCTTCTTTGGTCCTCAATTTCGGATCACTGAGTATTCTGGTCACAAGCGTTTACATGCTAAAATATTTTAGTAAAATAAACACTGCATTTTAAAACCAGAATCATTATGATAAAAGATAAATATTTAAATAGGAGGCATACATATTTATAATGTTTAATAGCAAATACTTATATATACTATCAATTCATTTTTTTCTAATATCTTTCTCATCCTCAAACCAACTACACAAAATAGGAATAAAAACCTTTGAATAGGCTAATAATGAGTGATGAGATGATAGCAATAATTAAGATTTTATATAAAAACTGATGAGTTATTAGATTTATGTCTTAATTTGTATAAGTTGGGTTTTTCTAGAGGAGCAGAACTGATAAAAAGTAAACAAAGACCTCACTGCCTGGTCATCATATTGATACAGTTGTTGTCAATTGAGGAAGGGTAGAAAGACAGAGAAAGGAGCCCATCTTTCTTTTTTCTTTTTTTTTTTTTTCATGCAAACATTCTTTTTTTTTTTTTAATTTTTAAAATTAACTTATTCTTGTTACATCTCAATGTTTATCCCATCCCTTGTATCCTCCCATTCTTCCCTCCCTCCCATTTTCCCATTATTCCCCTCCCCTATGACTGTTCCTGAAGGGGATTACCTCTCCCTGTATATGCTCATAGGGTATCAAGTCTCTTCTTGGCAACCTGCTGTCCTTCCTCTGAGTGCCACCAGGTCTCCCCCTAGAGGGGACATGGTCAAATGTGAGGCACCAGAGTATGTGACAAAGTCATATCCCACTCTCCACTCAACTGTGGAGAATGTTCTGACCATTGGCTAGATCTGGGTAGAGGTTTAAAGTTTACCGCCCATCTTTCCACTGTCACATCCTATCTTCTTTCAACAACTGAGAAGCAGTGGCGATCATCATTTATTGTAAGGTGTAAAAGTTGCTGTTAAAGATTCATATATATATATATATATATACACACACACACATATATACACATACATATACATATATATATATATACATATATATGTTAATGACACAAACTTAAGACCTCAATACATATGACCTTGAGTAGACTTTCTTTTACCAAACATTTCTTGAGCATCTCAAAAAGTCTGTTAACAGTAAAGGCATCCCACATTCCTGTATCTCTCTTTGTTAGACTTTAATCTTATGGATTGGCATCCTCTCAGGTGTTCTTCAGGAACCAGTTATTGATAAGAACTCCTAACCTGTATATGACTATTGTAAGAACTGTGAGCTCTGCCTCTCTCTTTGGACCACATCTACAGAGAATGCACCTTGATTTCCTAAGAGCATATCTTTTTTGTCCAGGTCTTCATGCTTAAGCCTGTAGTAGAAGATTTAATAAAAATCTCCAACTCAGCTTTTCAAACTGGGTATTCCTGAAATTCTTTTTTGACTCAAAGCCACCACTACTGTTGTGTTCCAAGTTGTGCTCTGAAATTTCCTGAGAACCCTGATGGTTGATGAATGTGACAGTATTGATTGTCTCCTGCACCAAACACCAAAACAAGGGCATCATATAGACAAGAGTATGGATGTAGAGAAAGCGAATTTTCACACACATTTTGTTGGGACTTAGATTAGTGTGTTTTTTGTAGTAAACAGCCTGTGTAGCTCTTTAAAAGGTGTTTGGGGAAACTTTTGGAAGAATGAAATGCTAAAAGTGAAACCAAGAATAAGAAACCTTAAGACTGTCAAGAGATCCAATAATAGAAAGGAAGAGAAAATTCCATGGAGGAATTAGAAATGCTGCTCTGTAGTTTACTTGGGTGACTATGTTGTTTAACAATCTACAATGTACATCAAAATAAATAGAAAAGACCTCAAAACTTCCAAATACATACAAATTGTCAGTGTTCACAGAGAAAAATAACTGATATCCTGATTTGATCATTGTGAACTGCACATCCAGTGAATTATTATACTGTAGCATTAAAATATGTGCAGAGAATGTACATCAAATGTAAACATTTAAATATTATTTTAATCAACTTGTTAAATGAAAGGTTTTTATTTATTTTTATAAAAATATTAGCATAATTGTAGAACAATTAGAAACTTCTCATATTTTACAGCTTGTTACCTTTTCTGTTTAGTCTCTCTAATCAAATATAAATTTGTATCATAGAGCCATGCCAGCATGACTCTCCTCAAATTATATGTTTCACTATATTTGATGATGCTATTTCAGTTTTCTCTTCACTTTATGTAGTAGCTTCAGCCTAGACTTCACTTATCTGAAATGTTGTTAAGCCTTGGACATTCCATTTCCTTGTCACTAAAAATAAAGTAGTTTAGTGTGCCCTGCATGCTTACCCCTCTTGAGAACGCTCTATTTCTTATCTTTACAAATTTTATTTTATCATAGTGTGTGTGTGTGTGTGTGTGTGTGTGTGTGTGTGTGTTTGTGTGTGAGAGAGAGAGAGAGGGAGAAAGAGAGAGAGAGAGAGAGAGAGAGAGAGGTGTAGGTATACATACATGGCGAGTGAATGAAGGTCAGATGATTGCTTGCAAGAGTTGGTTCTCTCCTTCTACCATGAGAGTTCTAGAGATCTAATTCAGGTAATCTAACTTCTATTCCTTGTGATATCTACCCTGCCTTACCTTCAATATATTTTTATCACTAACTTAAAGGTATAATGTCTACAAATCTGTACCATTTCTCATTGTTCTGCTGTCCTGGTTCAAATAGCCATTTAAAAGGCAATTTTGGCTTAGGCAGGATATGGAGGCCTTTATTAACCCCTTTATCCAAGTTGACCAGAGCGTTGAATGAGGTTGTCATAAACTGAATTACTTTAAAAATAAAGCAATATTTTAAATCGTACTTTTATTTTTCCTCTTGTACCTTATCCATTTATCTGATAAGATCAATGGCTAGAAGGAGCCGGAACCAATGCATTAAATAATAATGTGAAACTCAGAATCATTGTACTGTACAACAGACTGTTAACTGCTATCCACAGATGTACAAAATGAGGTTTGGTGAAAACTAGTGTCATTCAAGAAATATCTTAGATATATTTGATGTCTGGTCACAATATAATCAAATGCTTTCCAAATTCAGATATATGTGCTATTATAACTGAGAAGTGAAAGAATGCATTAAAGAAGAAATAAATCAAGTTTTTCATTAACTATATTGGTTTTCTGAATTTTCAGTTTGCCAAGTGTCTTCAATATTTTGGTGCCAGCTTATCTGTGGATATATATGAATTATGAACATTTACTCTTACACTGAAAACTCTTTACAATAATTTTTCTTGGTCAGTCATCATTAACTATTATAAAATTTATTATATTTTATGGTCCCTAGTACTTTTGTGTGGATTAAAGGCTCACCTTGCTTAAATTAAGCAATACTTTATTTCCTCTTAAATTGCTATTTAGAACTATGATCTATCTTAAATTAAATTAGTACCTGAAGTAGACTAATTTTAAAAAATCACATTATTCCCTATACCAATACCAAGTTGCTAAAATTTAATTTTCTAAACCCCAACCCCCTTAATGCCATGCTAAGACAATCTGTGCATGAATATTTCTGTATTTATGCTAAATTATACTAGTCAAATATCCATTCTTATTCTAAGGTAATATTGTTTATCACTTTTGTTGTATCTCAAGAAATACAGTTCCTCCAATTTTGTCATTGTCTTTTATTTTATTTTTGTTTCTCTGTCCTTCCACTTTCATGTAAAAATTAAATTGCTAATATATACACAAAATTTGCTGGGAAGTTGAGTTTTGACCACATTAAGTCTACTTGTAAGTTTGATCATAGATATCATCCTAAAAGTATCTATCTATTCTTTTTACCCATAACCATAGTCTCCTTGCTCATTCATGTTAGCTTTTTTCATGTTCTGTTAATAATTTTCTCTATGTGTACACAGAGAAAATGTTAAATGTGTATTAGGTTAAATGTATCCTAAGTCATTTAGTAATTTGTGTTTTAATAATATATGAATATTATAAATATACTTTTCATTATTCTTTGCCATTATAAATTAATTTTGCATCAGTTTTTATCTGAGAAGTTTACTAAATTCACTTACAAATTCTCCTCACAATTACTTGTAGATAAATTAGGAGTGTATTTCAACATAATCATGCCACCTAATAAAAATAAGACCTGAAATATTGTTTGTCAAGTAGGTGTCAAGTCTTTTTCTTGCCCTTTTGGACAATCAAGTTGATTCAAAAGAATATTGAGGGGAACTCTGTTCGAGTTTCCAATCTTTAATTCTTTCTATTAAATGTGCTGTAACTCTGGGTAATTTGAGATACTCAATCATACCAGTTCCTGACTCTTTCTTTCAGAATATCATATTTTCATTTCTTTCCATGCTAGGTCAGGTAGAGTGCAGCTGCCCAAACCATCTAGTATAAAGCATGACAATTTTTCATGGGAGCTCTTACTGGGTCCTAGTGACATTAAATACACGATTCTGTTGCTCTGCAGTGGATTTTTCTTGTCCTTCCTTAGTCTTCCTTATGAACTTCTTTTTACCCAGAGTCCTTGACATTACTGAAAGCTCAGCAAAAGATACAGGAAACTATGGAATAGTTTTTGGGTCTTTGGCAGTTTTCAATGGCTTCTAGTTCATACTCCAATTAGAAACCTTCAACTGGATAAAGCAGTTGCTAAATATAATTTAGAAGAAAAAGATTTAAGAAGAGAAGAGAACCATGATGATAGTTGATTCCATACAACCACTTGCTAATAGATACGATTAACCACCTCCTAGCACAGTTTAGTTACTGCTTGGACTTGTTTTGTCCAAAATTACTCAAAGTCAGTAACTGCTAAGGCTCACTTAGAAACACAGAGACATTAATTCTGGGTTTTTCAGCACGTGTAGTTCCTAGCTCTTATTAGCTATGGACATTATATTTTGCCTCATGAGATACTGAACTCCTTGACTATTTCATGGTATTTGGAATGAATTGGATGGAATGATTACATTGGTAGGCCTCATTTTGCATCTTTGGAAAGGTTACAGTCTTGTAAATCACAGTGTTTATTAATTTACTTCTTTGAGCACATAGTTCATATAATTACAATACACTGTTGAACTCATATGACCCATCTTTGTGGGAATTTAAAAGGCAATGTACTGTTAAAAAAAAAAAAACAAGAAAAATGACACAACCATTCATATAGTACAGAAATATATTTGGGATTCTTTATGATGCTTGTTTGTTCAGCTCATCAGTGTTGCTAGAGGCATTTGTGTATAAATCACACTGAGCCTGCTGTTTGTCACTGAGCAGAACATTATTCCCAATGATGCTTGTCACTTGGAAATCTATCATTTATTTTTTTACATTTATAATGCATGCATTCATTAACATTGAACAGTGTTCATAACCACATATGAGGGTGATACTTTCTCTGTTTAGTACCATAGCTTAATGGAACAGCACAATTTTAAGTTTTTAGAGTACAATAACAATGCGTGTCTACATTCACATAAATTTCTTTTCAAAGACATAATTTGTGTAGCATGGGGAACTAAAAACTCAATTATTTTCAAGTGAAATATTTTTGGGCAGAAACCCAGTTCATTTGTGAATCTCAAGATTAGGGTTGTGTGTAACAACCAAAAGACAAAAGCACTTTCCCTGTAGACTTCCATCTTTGTAAGTCATGGCATACATTTAACAGAATCCAGAAAATGAACCCTCCTGTTCTCCTGTCTCCTATAAAATATTATGTAACAAACAGTGGCATAATTTAATCTTACATTTTATAACATCTGACCAAGGGAACAAAGTACTTAAGCCAAATTAGATAAATCTGGTGATTTCCAAGCATGTGTGGAAAATGGCCCTAAGCTCTTTGTACTATTTTCCAAATGTGCTGATTAGGGTGCCATTTATTCACTCACAAAATGGAATCTTAGCTCTAATGCTGCTAATGAGGGGAAAGTACTTAGATATTGGCAGCAGGTAGCTTCTCCCAGTGGAGGACAACCTTAGAGGACCAGATAATTGTGAGAAGACAAGCAGTTTTGAGGACTCAGAAAAATAGGTGCTATTACACACAAGATGCAGAACTCCATTTGTACTGAGGACTTGTCACTTCTATGTGCTCCTTGTAGATCTCCTAGGGAAAAGGAAATAAATAGTAAAATATAGCCATTTTATTTAACTTTTTAATTTTCTCTCTTCTTTCCTTTCATACACCTACTATAAGGGGCCCGCAAGATAGGTTACTTTAAGAGCATCTTAACAAACAATCCAATAAAAGTCAAAGGTATCCATCTGAGCTTCCTATGTACAGTGTACTTGTAAAACTTAATGAAGAAAATACTATGGTATTTTAACTTCTAAACTCAGAATAAAAATAACACATTATAAAAGTTATATGTTTGAAAATTATTTGCTTAATCAAGACAGCAAATATTTCTACTATCTTTTACAAATTTCTTATACCAATTTGTAACAGGTTCTTTTCCTCACTCTAACTCTGGAAAACAGTTACATAATTATTATAGTTTCTATGTGTTAGAATAAATTGCTATTACTTGGGTTTTGGAACTCAATACACAAAGCATTTGAAGATATGCCTGATTATTTGAATTTGATGTCTATAATGACAATGGTGAACAATAAAAAGCTATGCCCTTGACTTGTTCTTTGACTTTTACTACTTGCACATTCTGTAATTTACATGGCCACATGCAGAAACACACATGAAAAAAGTAATTAGTAAACAAAGAGATAAAAAGTCAATAATTGCGTATTTGGTAAAACATGTTATCTATATTTTTTCTTTCATTGATTTCAAGCAACCATGGTCTATGTTTATTATTGATGAACATTATATTATATCAGAACATCATAGTATTGTGTTCTTTTAATGATTGTTATGCTCCTATGATCTTTTCAGTTTTTTAACATATTACAAGTAAGTTTCCTAGAATGGCCATCCACAGAACAGAAAAGAATGAAACAGAAACAAATAAGTCAACTCTAAGTAATCACGTACAATTTCTGATATGGGAGATAGCTGCAATTTCTTTCCTAAATCACAGCTAAGGTGTACTTAATTTTAATAAAAAGCAAATGGTTTTTACAGAAGTTGAACCACATGTTCTTAGAAGCAGTGTATGTTGCTATTTATTTCTGTTGAGAAAAGCATATTTAGATTATTTTTGTATACTAACTAGACACTCATTTTTGTAGTATCCAAAATCCATTAGATCTGGTTTGTAAAGAATTTAAAATATTTTGATCATTAAGAGATAATATGTTCATCTTCTAGCATAATTAAAATCAGTCATGTAGTCTATATATTATTTTCTGAGAGACCAATGTATTGCTCTCTATTTCTTTTTCTCTTCCATTGCCATAAAAGAAACTAATATCTTGTACAAAAGCCACACTTCCAGTCAACTCTGTAGAATAACGATCTGATCACTACCATTCTGTATTTAAAGAATGAGTAGAAGTGCCTTAGAATTCAGCACTTGGTGAGCATACTATCTGTTTTATCTCTTTCAGGAATAAGAAATCAGAAATCTGAGTATGCTCAGGAAATGCAGTTCTCAGTTGATGATCTGCATCTCTACGACATCAACCATTTTTGACACATCCCTTGGTATTTAATTCTTGTCTTAATGTTATATTATTTATTTCTGAGTGTCTTGAAGTCAGGACATCTCATTTTTCTCTTCAGTTTATTTAGTCAAAGTGTATTGTATCCATTTTAATGGTAACTTCCAAGATATGGTCCTGCTGTGATTTTCCTGTCTTGTTCACTGTGTTTAAAATATTCACAATAATTTACTTGTAATGGTGTTTTGCAAGAATCTTAATATTCATGTGCACATGTAAGCTCTTGAGTTTAAAACAACAGTACCAAATAATCCCAAATGAGGCTTTGGGTTGACCTTTGGTCTCTTTCCATCTACGTTTTCAATTAATGTCTTACATTCTCTATTTAAACAAAAATATCTAGATTATTTTAGGAAAATTTACATATAAAAATTTACTGAAATGGTACAGCTCCCTCAAAATTATATATGTTTTAAATGACAAAAAGAATATTTATAAATTATGGAAACAAAAATTACAAGTCTTACATTTATGTGAGACAGGCAAAATTTCTTTTTATCTTTTTTGCAGTTGTTGTTGGTGGTGGTGGTTGTGTGTGTGTGTGTTGGTTTGTGTGTGTGTATGTGTGTATGCACACATGTGCGAGTTGTTACAATTGTGTATGCATGAATGAGGAATGAAAATTTGATATTGGAAATTAGATATGTTGGCTTTTCTGCCCTATTCATTGAGGCAGTGTCATTAAACAAAACAAGGAACCTGTTTCTGTGGCCACTTATGCTAGCCAGCTCAGAGTCTCTGCATACTCAGAATGAAATGGTCACATACCAAGGAAGCATGAGTTTCTGGAGATGCAAACTCCAACTCTCATATTTGCATAGGAGTCACTTATCCCAGACCTTTATCATTTGAGTTAAAGCCTATTTTTATAGAATAGTATTGACCCTCATTTGGCTCAAATAACAGTAGTCATTAACAAGAAATTTTTTTTCTAGAAATGATTTTCAAACTTTGTTATAAGTCACATTTCTCTGCATCTTTCTTAAAATAATGTTTCTTCCTTCTGTTTTGGTCCAAATTTCCCACCTCCAACTGCTTATCCTGAAAATTAGAGTCGTTTATGCCTGATGGTGGCCTGATATCTGACATAAGCAGTTATGAGAAATCAGAGCTTGCAATTTTGGACACATGGTCTGTCTGATATAATAGGGAAGTTCCTAGAAATTTTTAGGCAACCACAAATACACATAACCTTTTCTTTTTTCTTTTCTTTTTTTTTTTTTTCAGCTGAAAGGGCACACTTGCTTTATTGAATTTTTTTTTTTCTTATTTAAGGAGCCTGGCTTAAAAGGAATTTTCGATATAAGATAAAAATGGAAAGTTGTACATTAAAAATATTTTTAATGAACACATTTAAAATTAGTTTTACATTTAAAATGTTTTTTATGTAGCTGACATAGTGACAAACAATCTTTTATCAGAGTATGCGAGGGTCAACCTCCACCTGTCTCACACTTGCTCCTAATGTTTGCACACATCTGACCCTAGAGTAGATGTGTCTTTCTGAAAGTAAGTCATGTACAAGTAAAATAATCAATCCTCCCTTGAGCCACTAAATGCTAAAAAAAGAAGTAAAGAAAAGGATAACACTTGAACACTTTAAAAAATAATACATCAAATCCAGAGAAATGTCACCTCCAACAGCCACCGATTCTCATCAGAAATTCTGGATAAGGAAAGAGAGGTCACTTATCTTTAATATAATAAGAAAAATTATCTGCCAACTCAGATTTCTATGTGCAAAAATGTGTCCTTCTGGAAGAAAGGGGCTGTACAGAGTTGTTTAGATGAGATGAATTGAGTACGATGGTAGAAGAGTCTTTCTTCAAGCACTGCTTACAGGAGGACTTTTTTTTTTTTTCAGGCTAACCAGCAGATATGAAAGGAAATGTTGAGTTATTATCAGGATGAAAACAAAAAAATTTCTTAGAGAAGAAAACATTTCCAGCAGAGAATAAATATACAGAATGTACAAAGAACTTAAAAATGAAATAAAATAAAAATAAACACCCAGACTCCAAACAACCAATGAACCTATAAACTTTTGAGATGAGTATAATCTTCAAATGTGTAGTGTAAATGGCCAGTACACATATGAAAAAGTATTTTTTCTCTTTTCCAATTTTTCAACCACACCAGTCCCTCAAAGACTATATATTTCTTCTGTTCAGTTCTTTATACTGTCTCCAGAATGCTATAACTGTTTTGAAAATATTAGCTGCAACTGGAGAGATGTCTCAGTCATTAAGAGTACCAGTTCCTCCTGCAGTCTCAGGTTCAAATAGTCTGCAACCCCACTAGAGGGGACCAATTACCTGATTCTGGCTTTCAAGGGCATTAGGCAGGGAGATGGTACAGAGACACACAAGCAGGCAAAACACCCATACATGTAAAATAAGTAATGAAAAATAGATAAATATGTTATTATAGGGAAATGGATAGAGTGCCATGGTTAAGAACAGGTATTTTTGTGTAGAGCCCGGAAGTGTCCTACCCAGTACCCAGGTCAAGTGACCCATAACCACCTATAACACCATCTCTATGACACCAAACACTGTCTTTTTGTCCACTTTTTCCTTATCTTTTCAATATACTTCTTGAAGTTCTAGCTAGACCAATAAGAAAACAAAAGGAAATCAAGGTGATCCAAATGGGAAAAGAAGGAAGTCAAATTATCCCTATTCACAGATGATATGATAGCATATATAAGTGACCCCCAATATTCCACCAGGGAACTCTTACAGTTGATAAACACCTTCAGCAAAATGGCTGGATACCAAATTAACTCAAAAATATCAATAGCCTTCCTATATACAAATGACAATTGTGCAGAGAAAGAAATTACAGGAACTATACCCTTCACGATAGCCACAAACAATATAAAATATATGAGTAACTCTAACCAAGCAAGTGAAAGGCTTGCTTAAAAAAATCAAATCTCTGAAGAAGGAGATTGAAGATGACATCAGAAGATGGAAAGATCTCCCTTGTTCTTGGTTCGGGAGAATTAACAGTAAAAATGGCCATCTTACCAAAAGCAATTTACAAATTCAATGCAATCCCTATCAAAATACATACACAATTTTTTAAATACCTTGAAAGAACTTAGTATGGAAAAAACAAAAAAACCAGAATAGCCAAGTCAATCATCTACAATAAAAGAGCCTGTGGAGGAATCATCATACCTTTTCTCAAGCTGTACTACAGAGCAACAGTAATTAAAACAACATGGTACTGTCCTAGCAATTGGATGGTTGATCAATGGAATCAAATCAAAGACCCAGAAATAAATCCACACACATATGAAGACTTAATTTTTGACAAAGAAGCCAAATGTATTCAATAGAAAAAGAATAACATCTTCAACAAATGGTGTTGGTCTAACTGGATATCTACATGCAGAAAAATGCAACTAGACTCATATTTCACAAAACTCAAGTCCAAGACCTCAACATAAAACCAGGGATACTAAACCTGTTAGAAGAAAAAGTAGGGGAGAGCCTGGGACATATTGGCACAGGAGACAACTTCCTGAACAGAACTCCAACATCTCAGGCCTTATGATCAATAATTAATTAATAGGACCTCATGAGGCCGAGAAACTTCTGTAATGTAGAAGACACTGTCAACACAACAAAGCAACATCCCACCGATTGAGAAAAGATCTTTACCAACCCTACATATCACAAGGGTCTAATATCCAAAATATATAAAAAGCTCAAGAAATTAAACACCAGCAAACCAAATAACGCAATTAAGAAATGGGGCTCAGAATTAAACAGATAATTCTCAACATGGGAATATCAAATGGCTGAAAAACACTTAAAGAAATGCTCAAGTCTCTAGTTATCAGGGAAATCGATATCAAAACAACTCTGAAATTCTATTTTACACCTATTTGAATGACTTAAAAAAACTGAAGTGACAGTATATGCTTGTTGAGGATGTGGAGAAAGGGGAGCTCTCCTCCATTGTTGGTGAGAGTGCAAACTTGTAGAACAACTTTGGAAATCAATCTGGCACTTTTTCAGATACTTATGAATAGTGCTGCCTCAGAACCCAGCTATACCACTCCTGGGCATATACCCGAAAGATGATCCAGCATACAAGGACATTTGGTCAACTATATTCATGGCAGCTTTATTTGTAATACCCAGAACTTAGAAACAACCTAGAAGTCCCTCAACAGAAGAATGGATAGAGAAACTGTGGTATATTTAAACAATGGAATACTATTCAGCTATCAAAAACAAGGAAAAATTGAAATTTGCAGGCATCTGGATGGAGCTAGAACAGACCCTCCTGAGTATGGTAACCCAGACTCAGAAAGACATGTATGGTATATACTCACCTATATTGGATATCAGCCCAACATAGATGTCCTCTGAGAGATTCTACCAAGCAGATCATTGTGACAGATACTGGGACTCACAGCTGGACTTGGGGTGAAGAGCTGAGAGTTTTCTGGAAGAGATAGGGGATGGAATGATGGGGCAGATGGCATGGAGGTTGTCAGAAGCTTCACTACGAGACTATTATACCTAGTGCAGCTGGACCCAGGGGGATGCCTGCACAAACTGATGGTCCAACCAAGGACATGCAAGCAGAGAACCTAGACCCCCTATTCAGATGTGGCTGTTGGCCAGCTCATTCTCCATGTAAGAAAGGGACTCTCTCTGGCAGAATCTCTGGCGCCTGAGATTTGATCATTCCTCTTTGGTGGAGAGGCCCTGTTGGAACACAGAGGAAAAAGATAGAGGCTATCCAAATGAGACCTAGTAGACTCTGGTCAGAGTGTGTGGGAGGAGGAACGTACCTGTCTGAGGTCCAGGGAAAGAGAATAGGGCAGAAGATGGAATGAGGGTAGGAACAGGAAAATAAGAGCAAGGGGATTACAATCTGAATATCATGCAAATAAATTATAATAAAATAACAAAATTTTAAGAAGTTTATTCTCAATAATTATAAACTGGAAATAACCCAGAGATTGTTCAACTTTAAATGGTACTACAAATGGTACCTAGTGACTATTAAATTATAAACTTAAAGACTTTTGATGAAATAAAGAACCTGGAAAAACTTCCAGAATATTTTTTTTAGAGAAAATGACCAATGTCAGAGCATTCTTTAGCAATTTCATAACATGTAACTTCATTAACATAACACTCTTAAAATGATGAAAGTATATAAATGTGTAAAAGTCCATAAAGGCAAGGCTAAGAAGGAGTTTGAGTAAGTTGTGTTAAGGACAATGTGAGAAAATCTTACAATGAAATGAACAGTGTGTATACTGGTAGTGACACAGTCAGTATCTAAATATGCTGTTTTACCACAGTTCTGTAAGTTGCTGTCACTGAAACGAGGGGGGGAAAAGGGAAAGTAACATTTGTGTCAGTTCTTACAATTTTCAATTGATAACATTGGCTGTAAATTTCACTTTGCACAAAAGTTCCATGGCAAGTGGCAAGGATATTTCCAGTGTGCCAGTCTGGTGTGTTTCAAAGGCAGTTGGCACAGTATTCAGTAAGTGGAGGGGGTAAGCCACCTAGGGCATGGAGGTACTTTCTAATGGGCTGGCGTCTCAGATGGCTTGTCAAATTGGAAGTGTGAATCTCACCTATATGCACACTTAACAAGGTGTGACTGTTGCTGCTTTTCTTCTCATTGACATGGGATTCAAGATTCCTCAGTCTTTGACTGTGATCACATAGCAGAGAAGTCTGGAGAATTCAAACTCAGATTGGAGCAAATCAGCACTGCCTCTTGTTCTGAGGATTTCGCATTGGATACTGAGCTTTAGTGTAGCTCCAATTTTTCAGTTTGCACAGAGACACCATGGGATTGCTCTCCCTGATCATTTAAGCTAACAAATGTTCTCATAGATTTATATATTATTGGTTCTGTTGCTCTGGCAAATCTAGACTACAAAGCAATTACATATAAACCTGAAATTATGCTACTAAAATATTGAACTTATGAAACTAAAGAAAAATTAAGACATTCCTAAATGATTAGTAACAGAGATGAAAGTAAGAGGAAGATTCTGTTCCTAGCGGAACAGATTTGCAAGAGATATTAAAGAAGCTTTTACAGTTAATATAAAGTGATGCAAAGAGTATTTCAAATCCATATGAGAAAAATAGAATCACTGGTACAGGTAATTAGTAAGTAATTTAAAAGGATATTATAATTGCCTATTTCTCTTACTTTCTTTTCAACTGATTAAAAAGCAATTACAGAAAATAATGTGTATATAATTACACAACACCACAAAGAGACTGGATGGGAACAAACCAGTATTCCAATAAAGAAATGACATCAGATATTCAACTTGAATACATTGGGTTATATGAAAAGAAGCAGAAATGTAAAATATTAATGAAACTATAACCAAATATGCAACAACTCCCTATTTTTCTGTTTAAAGTTCATAAAATCATAATACACTGATTTCATTAATATGTCACTAGATTTTGTACATATTGAAGAGATATGTATAATAAATAGCACAAAATTGGGGAGAGCAGTATGGATGGAAAATTTGTACAGGCTTCCTGGAATTAATTTTGTATTAATCCGTGGGGTAGTCTGATAACTTATATTGTGTGTGCTCTCGGGAAATTCTAAAATTAACACCAAAATATTGATGAAAGTTATTAAGGAGACCACAATGCTACAGCACAAAATATTCTTTTAATACGATAAAACAACTGTAGGAACAAAGAAACAATGAAACAAGAAAACTATGTGATATAAAGAAAATATAGTGTATTTGATTTAAAAATCCAGTGATATTATTAAGAATGTGAACCTTACTCAAGAAAATAGGGTACGATTAAGTTTTCTAATTCATAATCTCCTCTTGCCTTTTTTGATGCATTATCTTAGATATCTTCCAAAATAAAATACTGTTTGAAAATGTTTACAATGCACTTGGGAAAATTCCAGTGAAAGTGGAATATCATTTAGTTATTTAGTTTATTTAAGTTCTTTTCAACTTATATGTACATCAACTTTACCCACAATATATTGTGTTTTCTTGTTATTTTTTCTACCTCAAGAAATTTGGAAATGTTGGTTTGAATGTCATAAACTTTCAGTTATTTAAGACTGATGATCCTTATTTCTATGTCATTATTTTGACTTACTAATCTATGTGCATCCAAAAAAAGCAAAACTATATTAGAACGTACTACTGTTTTCAATAGTCAAACGCAGACATGTATCTCAGTGTCACTAAGTCATGAATGAATGACTGAGAGTGAAAGCTAACTTTTCATAAAATATTGATGTTTTGACAGAGGATAGTCATCTATAATTGACGATGCTAACTAAAGAAATAAAATATGGATACAACTTTTATTTCTATTTACCATGATTGTGGAAATCATTTAAAACAGCAAAGGTATTTTTTTGTAATAATAAAAACCCATGTGTCATCCAAAAGAAGAAAAAGAAGAAGAAATGTGAACCTTAAAAGGATCGAACAATTATTGCTACTAACACTTCAGAAATAAAAGAAATTTTATGTACAAGTTTTATAAAAACAAGAAGGTAACATATCTGAAATTATTTTCTGGGATGAAGCCAATTAAAAGATACTCAAAACAGGCCACAGAGGGAGAAGATACAGGCAGTACAGATGGATCTTGATAGGCTGAGGTGAGCTGGTAGGGGAGGAGGGCTTCCTCTTTCTAAGGATTAGGGGAGAGGGCAGAGGGTATGAGGGAGGGAAGGTGGACCAGGAGACAAGGAGGGAGAAGGCTACCATTGAGATGTGAAGTGAAAAAAATTTTAAAAATGTAAGTGTATGTTGAAAGACTAAGGTAATTAAATTTATAAGCAAGAAAAATCAGGAGCAAATTGCTTCAGTGATAAAGTCTCAGAAACATAAAGGAAGAACTGCTATTAATAAGTCATAAACTCTTATTTAAAAATAAAACATAGGCTAGTGCTATGTCTTTTTATACAGTGTATGTCACTCACCTACCCAAATCAGACAAATAATTGAGAAAGGAAAACTTCATGTCTCATAAGTCAACTGAGACATGTTCAATAAAATGCTAAGAAATAACATACGACATCAAGTGTAAATGATCAGGTACCATCATTGTATAAACTTTATCCCAGAATAAAAGTTTGGGTTAACATCAGGGAAAGAATCAAAGAATGGTAGGAGGAATATCATACTTAATTTCTGAAATCAGTAGAGATAAATAGGAGATTGCTCAACCTAATAAAATGCATTTATAAACAAAGTAGCTACCATCATTGTCAATACAAAACAGTATGCCCAGTCTAAAATGCTATTAATAATTACATAAAACATTTGTTTAATAATTCTATCTAGGCAGTTAGTTAGAAAAAAATGACACAAATATCCCAACTAAATTGTGAACATGAAGTTTGCAAAGACAAAAACAAAAGTAACCTTAAAAATAAGAACAATATTGGAAGACTGAGAATTCCCAACTTCAAAACAAAAAAAAAGCTAGTGTAATGAAGAAAACTTTGTGATAAAACACATACATTTTAGTAAATGGAAAGGAATTCAAAGCCTATATAAAAATCAAAGTACTTGCTGTCAAGTGCATTTTAGAAATGAAGGCAAGGAATTTTATAAAAATACACTTTTCATAGATGTTCTGAAGGGCCTGTGCATTTATGTGCAGGACTATGCTGTGAACATTTTCCATATGTACATGAAAACTAACTTTAACCATAACACAAAACATGTCATAAAACATAAAATACGTTCCCTGAGTCACAATGACTTTACTAATTGAATAGTGATGCAAAAGTATAGGCATGCAACAGATCATAATATTTGTCTTTCAAGTATGACCATTGTCTGACCCAGCAGTATACAGTGAAACACTCTTACAGTACTTTGTGGTGGCTTGCAGCAGCAGTTTGTATGAAAACACAGGATTACATGGTTAAAAGATGACCCTGGCATGGTGGTGCATGCCTTTAATCCCAGCACTTGGGTGGCAGCGGCAGTTGGATCACTGTGAGTTTGAGAGCAGCCTGGTCTACAGAGTAAGTCCAGAACAGATAAGCCTACACAGAGAAATCCTGTCTTTAAAAAAAAAGACACTTGAACTATGGTCCTTTCTATTTTAGCTGTATTAATTAAATTTTGTCATCATATTTTCAGTTTTAATAGGCTTATTGAAATATAAATTGTGATCAACTGAGAAGCATTTATAGCAATGCTATAACATGTAAGTTTTTAAAACATTATTCTAAGTAAAAGAAAAAAATCTACAGAATATTCCACTTACATGAAAATTTAGATAATAAAAAATATTTTCTGGTGATACCTGTGGATTTGGTATAAATCTGAGAATGCCTGCTAATATGTACAGAATTCAGGTATAGAGATACTTAATCATGATTATTCATTTGAATGGATGCAAAGGGGTCTCAAGTACAAGTAAAGCTGTGAGGGCTTTTATGGAGAAGAATTACATGGGCGAAAGCATGGGAGTTTAAAAGAAAGACTTGCCTGATGGAGTTAGCTCATGAATGGAGGGAAGGCAGAAGAAAAGCCAGGCAGTGAGCAGAAGATTTCCTCTTCCTGAAGATGTGCCTGTAATCTGCTAATTTTGTCTTCATACTTCACATAAAGTTTCTTCAGTCTTCAACTTGGATTCACACTGCTGACTTTGTAGAAAGCTGGGAGATCTCAGGCCTCTCGCTGGGGTTGTATGTTCCTGTACCTTATCCTCTATCTTGGGCTAAAAAGTTTCAGGAATCTCTCAGGAACGCAAATGGTACTCTGCTGGGCACTTGAAATATGTAGTCATTGTAACTAACAGCTGTTTTTGTAAAGTTTTTGTTTGTATGTTTGTTTGTTTGCTTGTTTGTTTGTTTTGGGGGGAAGGGGGCAGGCAGCGGTTCTAGACAGTGTTTATCTGTGTAGCCATGGCTGGTCTGGAATTCCCTCTACCTCCAAGGCTGCCTTTGAACTCACAGAAATCTGCCTGCCTGTTCTGGGATTAAAGGTGGGTACCACCACTGCTTTGTTATTTAGCATATTTTTAATTGAGATATTTCTTATTTACTTCTTGTGACTCTTTTCCTAGATATAAATTCTCTGTCAGATAATTCACAGCTGTTAAAAATATTTTCATGTTTAGTAGAATGTCTACTCATTTGTTAATATTTTATCATGTTTAGTTAATCATTTCCTTTGCTGTAAAGAATGTTTTGAGCATCATGAGGTCCTATTTAATGCACTTCTCAACTCCAGTGCTAGCAATCTGCCCAGAAAGTCTTTACCTGAGCCAAATGTGGTGGTGGTGCATGCCTGTTATCCCAGCACTCAGGGAGGCAGAGGCAGGCAGATCTCTGAGATCAACACCAGCCATGTCTTCAAAGGCAGTCCAGGACATCCCCTATTTTATGGTCTTTACATGGCTCATCCATGCTCTTTGTTATGTATATAAGATCTGAATCTCTTTCAGCCACCCCTCCCACCCCGCAAAAAAATTCACATAATGGATGTGACATTGGTCCTGTACAGTATGAGGCTTTCCCATAAGACAAAGCTTTGTCATTAAAAAAAAAAAAAAAAAAAAAAAGTCACAGTTTTTCCTGGTTGGGATAGGAGGGAGCTTAAAGCTGGGAATCTACTAAATAGACTGTGTTGAAGGTTGTGAAAGATCCCACAGTCTTCCTTTTCTACCTATTTGTCCTATATAACTGCCCCTGTGCTTTCCAGTCATTTCTTCTTACAGTATTTTCTAAGAAAACCTGCTTCTCAAATGCCTGCTTCACTTTCTAATCTGTGTGAGACCTTCTCAGTTACTCTTCCTCCGTTTCATCCCTCAGAGACTTACAACAACTGTTATAAGAGATGGAATTGGTGAACACTTACTCTGCTTAATATTGAGAGGACACAGAGCTTGGAGGCTGTTGCTCTAAGGGAGGGCCAGGCTTCCTGGTGCTGGTCCACAGGGCTGTGATCCCACATTTTGAAGAACAGCCTGGGTCAGTTCAGAGCTCAAATTGCACATTTCATTCTCAAGAATGTTCCTGAAAATGGACAGTTTGGCCTTTTCTCTGCTGAAGTTATGTTCCTTTCTCACTAGAAAGTTGGAAATAAATTCAGTTCCCTAATACAATCTCATCAGACAACTTACAGAATAAAAGGTCTTGAAGAAAGGTTGGGTGGGGACTTGACAAATTGATTAGATCTTGGGACAAGACCTGTCCAAATAAATGGGGGCTGTTTCTGAGTTCTAGAATAGGTTACTCAAATGACTTGTCATGTCTTGTGACATGAGTTGTCTCTTTAATCTCTGTAGAAAGGTACATTTGGTCTCCAAGAGTAGTCTTAAGAGTGATGAACACTCTTTCGATGAAGACCTAACAGATTGATCACGTCCATATCCAACCTTGCTTCAAGACCTGTTACTCTGTAGAGTGTCTGATGAGATAGGGAAATGAATTTCTTTCCAACTTTCTAGCCAGAAAAGAATGTAAGTTCTACAGAGAAAAAGGCAAATATTTTCACCTTGATTTCAGGAACTTTGATATCTGTGTAAGTTCCTTCCCAAGTGGCTTTTCAAAAGAGAGAGGTGGAAGAAAATTAACTATCATTTGGTTTTGAGGGTAAAATAATAGTGTTCCTGACTCTCTTGCTTCCTGGTGGGTTGTGTAGTGGTGAATTGAGACAAGGTCATGATGTGTGTGTGTTTGTGTGTGTGTGTGTTTGTTTTTTTGGTAGTTTATTATTTTTATTTTATTAATTTATTTGTATTACATCTCAATGGTTATCCCATCCATTGGATCCTCCCATTCCTCCCTCCCTCCCATTTCCCCCTTACTCTCCTCCCCTTTGACTATGACTGAGGGGGACTTCCTCCCCTGTATATGCTCATAGGGTATCAAGTCTCTTCTTGGTAGCCTGCTATTCTTCCTCTGATTGCCACCGGGTCTCCCCATCCAAGGGACATGGTCAAATATGGGGCACCAGAGTTCATGTGAAAGTCAGACCCCACTCTCCACTGAACTATGGAGAATGTCCTGTCCATTGGTGGGATCTGGGTAGGGGTTTGAAGTTTACAGCATGTATTGTCTTTGGCTGGTGCCATAGTTTGAGCAGGACCCCTGGGCATCAACTTGAGACTGTAAGACCAGGAGGCTAGGCTAGGTCCTACTTCCCAGAGTCCAGTGAGACAAGAGAGTCCAATCAGATGCAAATAGCAAATAATGGTTTATTGATCCATTGTGACAGGGTCTACCAAGTTCTATTGAGCTGAAGAACCTGAATAAGCAAAGCTTGGGTCATTTTATACCCTTACAGAAGCAGAATTGGCTGCTAAGTAGAGTTGTTGCCCATGATTGGTTCTTATGAATGCCTTTAAAATGATTAGTTACTAGTTATTTTATCCCGGAGGGGGCAGGATCTCAGATTGGGACATCATGTGCTGTCAGGTGTTCAGGACAGGTGTGAAGGTGTAGTTTTTGGAAAGTATAGAACAGCCCTGAGGCCATCTCGGAAGGTACCGAGTGGCCAGGGTTGAAAAACGACATCTCTATCTTTTCACACAAACTGAAATCTCCTGGGAGGAAGGAACGTCAGTTAAAAAATTACTTCCATCAGATTTGCCTAAAGGCATAGTGGCATCGAATTTTCTTTATTATTGATTGATATAGTAGGAACATGTTCACTGTGGATAGTGTCAAGCCTGGGCAGATGGTCCCAGGAAGCATATGAAACGTAAGCCAATCCAGTGAACAGTTTTCCTCCATGGCTCTTGCTTCTGCTTCCTCTTGTGTTGCCTTGACTTTCTATATATACTATAAAGTAGAAGTCTAAGCCAAATAGACCTTTTATTTCTCTCTCAACTTACTTTTGTTAGTGTTATATGATAACAGAAGAAAGGCAAAGTAGGAACATGTCCAATGTCTAAGCAGCACATGTCTTATTAGTGAGAAGTTAATTAATGAGAAACTGCTGTTTTTATGACAGTTTTTATCAATGTTGTAGGGCAAAGCTTTGACATCAATGATATCTGTCCATTGATATCAATGAAATCAGCTTTGACTTTACATATCTAATGTTACTTGCTCAAACCTTTGTGGTTTATTAAAATAGTTTACCTTTCTTTCATTTTGTAATTTCTATATGTTTTATTATTTTTTTATTTCAGTCTGATCCCAGCTCCTTCCCACCTTCCCTCCCAGTCTCAACCTCATGTTCCCTCTTTCCATTTCTCTGTCTCCTTCTCAGAGAATGGGAGGGCCCCAGGGAATGCCAACCCATCCTGGCACCACAAGTTACAGAAGGACAAAGCACATCTTCTCCCATTAATGCCAGACAAGGCAGCCCAGTTAAGGAGAAAGGATCCAAGGCAGGCAACAGACAAAGAGACAAGACCTACTTCCACTGTTAGGGGACCCACATAATGATCAAGCTGCACATCTACTATATATGTGTACATGATCTAGATCAAGCACATGCATGCTCTTTGGTTGATGGTTCAGTTTCTGTGAACCCCCATGGCACAGGTGAGTTTACTCTGTAGGTCTTCTTATGGTGTCTTTGACCCCTCTGGTTCTTCACTCCTTCCTCTCAGTCTTCCACAAGACTTCAGGAACTCAGTCTATTGTTTGGCTCTGGGTCTATGCATTTGTTTCTATCAGCTGCTGGATGAAACCTCTGAATGGTTTTTCAGTGGACTTCTGGTTTCATATTGCTTTTTTTTAGCTTTTGTCTTAATGGTTTTATGCTCATGTATAATGGTTTTTAAGTTTGTATTTTTCTGGATCTTTATTTTCCAGTTTACATTTTTTTTGTCTGCTTGTTTATTTGTAGGGTTGGGTTGTTGGTAAGGTAGGGAAGATCTGGGAGGAGATAAAGGAAAGGAAACTGTGATTGAAATGTATTGTATGCAAAAATATTTTCTATTTCTGTGTGTGTATGATTTTAAAATTCATTTTAAAAATAAACAAATAGACTCTTTATGCTCTATAAAATCACAGATATCAATGAGCATCCATTATCAAGAAGTATCTGCCTTCACCAATATCTGAGACACTCCCTTGGTAGTGTGGGATGACCAGCTGTTTAGAAGCATCTACCCACAATTTGTTTGTGACTAGAATCTGAGGCAGACAAACTAGCAAACTTAATATCATCTGTTTTTCTTTAGACTCTGCTAACAAGAAGCTTCTGTGACTATAGGTGTGTCTGAATTTCCCCACCATCTCCTTCAAGGGAACCAACTCAAGGGATTCTGTAGTAATGGCTCCTGACAAAAGCAAATCAGGTTTTTTCTTTGAATTTCTGGTGGTCTAATGCTGTCCAGTATTTGCGAAAGCAGACAAGTGCCAACTTTGTAGAAAAATTGATAGTAGTTGGGTTGCTGTTCAAGTAGATGGAGGAGGAGTGATACAGAAGTCTTGGATCAATGCTGCACTTTCTCAACCCACGTTTTCTACTCTACCTGAAGAACCATCTCAAACCTGTTAATAGGGAGCACTAATGTGGTGTATTCTGTCCCAAGAAGAGTATTGCGATTTCCACACTTACCCATGTCTCAGTCCCCTACAATCTCTTCTTCTTTTAGTCTTTATTACTGCCCTATCATCCTCTTGTCCTTCTCCCAGGTACTTGGCACACAATACCCTATACTCGCGTTTGTATCCATGGTATGTGATGTGGCCATTCCAAAAACAAAAACAAAAACAAAAACAAAAAACAACAACAAAAACACTTTTGTATGAGAAAGGTAAATGTGTCAGCATAAAACACATGAACTCAGTGACATTCCAGGAGGCCCATTTTACCACATTCACTGAACAAATACTATGTGATAGGCAAGCTGTGTGATAGGATTTAGACTCACATAATCCCAAAATTCAAGGTCAAGACATTTCCAATGATGAATAACTCACCCAAGTTTATACACCTGGAGAAGAAACTGGATGAAACAAAGA
This sequence comes from Acomys russatus, assembly GCF_903995435.1. NCBI lineage: Eukaryota > Metazoa > Chordata > Mammalia > Rodentia > Muridae > Acomys > Acomys russatus. The sequence goes on from NC_067138.1 coordinate 85,431,214, forward strand.
GGTTTGTAGAATTTAGCCCATTATCCCACTGTACAAGCACCTAAAGGTATTCTAGAAAGAAGTCAAAAGCCAAGATTCATCATGGTTAGATTCTCCCCAAGAAGTCTATAACTTGACTTCTGACTCATTTTTTGAACCTACCAGTTCATAAATTTTCTGAATGTTAGTCATTTACAGAATCTCAGTGATAACACTAGAATTCTATACTTATTAGCAGTCACAATTGAAAGGCAGTGCTGATCCTCCTCAAAGCCCATGAAGCCTATTATATTCGTATGTTTTCCTCAGTTGAGACAGATGGAGGCCTTTGGGGGAGACAAATCCTGGTAATTCAGGCTTCATGTCTGTTACTTTTCCCTCGGTCTAGTGCCATCCATAGGAAATATGTTATAACCAGCTCTTTGGTCTGCTAAGATTTAGCCGGCAAATTTCAGAATTTCAAGATATTATGTGCCCATTACTCTGTGCATGTTTCAATAGGAACTGGCCATTCATATCTAGTTTCCACATTATACCTCACTAACAAAGCCATGAGTCCAAGGACTCAGGGTAGCTGCTGTGACATACGAAGGAGTCATTATGTAGAGGATATATCTTCAACACAGAACACCCAAAGGTTAAACATGATGGAAAAATAGGTATCAAATTAAGAAAAAACGTCACCATAGTCCCATGTATCATCACGATAGAAGACTCTACTGTGCAAGTGGAAGACATTTGGAAGGACACTCTGAGTAGCTTCAGTAACAATGCCTTCTAACTGAAAGATATCCTGCTCATAGGATTTAAGCCCAGGCACAATTAAGGGTGCGTTGTATATGGTAAAAAATTAGTGTTGGTAATTGAAAAAATATTGCCACTAGATGCTATACTCTTACTTTGTAACCATGGGAAGAGATAAATAAAAGGAAAAGTACATGTGTTCAGAATATGATCTTTTGACTTCAGATTCCAGCACTTGACCCACTTTTCTCCTAAGACAGCAGTGAGGGGTTTCTGTGTAGTATAACCCTCTGTTTCTTCTAGAGGATTTCTTCATTGGAAATTCTTATAGTATTTAGGAAACATGGGGGAACTCACAACCTATTAAAATTCACCCAACCCAATCAAACCAAGAAAACCCAGACCAAACACTGTGTCTAGCTTGCAATCCACATCAAGATCTGTTCAAAGCTGTTGATCCTTTCTATCCTGTTGATACTTAAATGATATTTCTTATCACAGGCCACTTTTTAATCCTGTGGTTTATATTTAGGCACATAGAAAAATATCAATCATTCTTTTTTTGAAGTCTATAGATTGAAAAGATCCACATGGTGATACATTTTGGAATACCTTTTCTGTAAGACAATAGGAGACATATCAGAACACCTTCCATATTCTTCTCTGCCTGTCTGTCTATCTATCTCTGTCTGTGTCTGTCTCTCCATCTCTCCATCTCTCTGTCTCCTTTCTGTCTCTGTCTCTCTGTCTCTGTCTCTGTCTCTCTCTCTCTCTCTCTCTCTCTCTCTCTCTCTCTCTCTCTCTCTCTCTCTCTCTCTCACAGACACACACCTTTATCCAAAAATGTATTAGCTTCTTTAGTGATAGGGACATTACCACCTGTATTCATGCCTTCCTCATTAGCAACCATGAAGAAAAGGCCTGTCCAGTTATTTGCTCTTTCCAACATGACTCTTTATTTTTTTATTTTTTTTTAAATTTTTTTTAATAAATTTATTCTTGTTACATCTCAATGTTTATCCCATCCCTTGTATCCTCCCATTCCCCCCACCCCATTTTCCCATTATTCCCCTCCCCTATGGCTGTTTCTGAGGGGGATCACCTCCCCCTATATATTCTCATAGGGTATCAAGTCTCTTCTTGGCTACCTGCTGTGAAATCTTAAATCTCGATTTTATCTTGCCTTTATATGATCCACCATTCAAAAAAATCTGGAGGAATGTTTCCTTTACCTCATTTTTTCCTTTTGTTTATAATCTGTAAATAAACTCAATAGCACCCAAAGTAAATAAATAATTAACTATATATACCTGTTGCAGTTTATGTCTTTGCCTGTTTATTTCACAGCAACTGTGAATAAGGACAAATTTTGGGATGTTCAAGGACTGTTGAGGGAAGAAATCAGCCAACAGGAAGGGAGAATATTTTATGTCCCTTAGAATAAAACAGGATTGGTGGTGATGGGTAGAAACAGCAGGCATTAAGACCTAGCTGAGCACACATCTCTGTCCTCCCATTCAAGGTAGGTGATTCTTCTTTCCCTCCACCTGTTTTTTTTCTTTTTTAAATATTTTATTAGTTTTTTATATTATACCTCAATTGTTATCCCATCCCTTATATCCTCTCATTCCTCTCTTCCTCACTCCCTCTTTCCGCCTACTCCCCTCCCCTATGTCTGTGACTGAGGAGGACCTCCTTCCCCTGTATATGCTCATAGGGTATCAGGTCTCTTCTTGATAGCCTGCTATCATTCCTCTGAGTGTCAACAGGCCTCCCCATCCAGGGGATGTGGTCAAATATGGGGCACCAGAGTTCTTGTGAAAGTCAGTCCCCATTCTCTACTCAACTGTGGAGAATGTCCTGTCCATTGGCTAGATCTGGGCAGAAGTTTGACGTTTACTGCACGTATTGTCCTTGGTTGGTGCCAAAGTTTGAGCAGGACCCCTTGGACCAGATCTGTCCATCATAATGTTCTTCTTGTAGGTTTCTAGGACCCCTCACCTGTTGCAGACAGCAGTTTTTCTAGTGCCTGGCCCAGAGATGCTACAAATTCACATGAGCTTCTCAGATCTAGTCATTTTAGTGCTATAGGAACATGGAGGAGAAAACTCTCAAATATCTTTTAGAAGCAAGTTAATGTACTTTCTTCATGGACTCACTGTTACAGTGATTCAGATGTAACCCAGCCCCTAAAGTTAATCCATATTCTCTCAGTTAATTCCCTACAGTTAGCACCCTTTACATTTTCTTCCCTTTCTCCAATCAGCCTGGGGACCTCCATATCCCAGTGTCTTTTGCAGGGACAACAGAGAGCTTTATACATAAACTAAGAACAGTGGAGATCTTAGCCTAGTCGAGCAGAGGGGTTTTTGCAAGGTCAGACCACTCATCTAAGTTCCTGTGTGGTCAACCAGAATGCTCTTTACATTGGATGCTGTTACTCACATGGGCTTTAGCTGTTTGTCAAGATACCACATGGCTATGAGAGCCACATCTTCACTATTCTTTGCAGCTTTCAAGAGGAGAAAAGTATAAATGTTCTGTCTCAAATCATGGCAAACAATGGACTCTGACAGAGGGGTCTGTACTGTTTCTGCAAAATGTACTCTATACACATCAAGACTTGACTACAGCATGGAAGCGTCTTCATTCCAATGAACTTCATAGGTGGGGGAAGTATTTGCCAGCTTCTTCCCTAGACTAACAACTGATGCTTTTATTTTATCATTATATGAAGAGATGAGATCTATTTTCATTATTCTAAATGTGAATGCACAGTTTTCACACTGAGAAAGAAGCTGTCTTTTCTCTAGAGAAATGTTTATTTTTGCCATATTTGCCAAAGGTTGGTTGGGTTAATGTTCTGGATTTGTGCCTGCTCTTCTATTCTGTGAATTTATATATTTGTCTCTGTGTCAGCACTCCAGTACCAGGAAATCCCCATCCCATGGCTCCATAATATAACTTAAAATCAGATGTAAGTATGCTTCTTTCCTTACTTTTTATTTATAATTCCTGTGGCTATCCAGGGCCTTTTCCCCCTCAAATGAATTTTAAGATTACATGATTTTGTTTACTATTTTCTGAAAAGTAACACTTGAATTTTGATGGGGATTTTATTGAGTCTGTAGATTGCTTTAGGTAAGAGTGGCATTTTCATGATATTGCTTCTGCCACTTCCTGAGTATGAGAGGGTTTTCCATTTTCTAATGTCCTCTTCAATTTTCTCTCTGTGTTTTCAAGTTTTCATTAAAGAGGTCACATTCATTCAGTGCCTTAGCTAAGTTTATTCCAGGTTTTGTTTCTTTTAAGGCAATTTTGAGTGATATTATTTCATGATTTAACTCCTGTCATGTTTATAGAAAGGCTACTAATCTTTGTATGATAATATGTGTATTGCCACTTTCTCAGTTCAAAGATTTATGGTAGGATCTAAAAAGTCTCTTAAGTGTAGAATTCCTTACTTCATATGAAAATAAAAATATTCTCATATATTTTTCTCTTATGTGGGTCCCTTTTATTTGATTTTATGTCTTACTACTTTATCTAAGACTAATAGTATTACATTGAGAGTCAGTTTGAAAAAATGAAGTAGTGGCCACTCCTGCCTTTTTCTGATCTTAGCAGAAATGCTTAGGTATATTTTCCCATTTCATATAATATTAGATATAGGTTTCATATATAGCCTTTATTATGGTATGATAGGCTCCTTCTGAGCTTTCAGAAACTTAGGTTTTTATCAAATATCATTTCTGGGTCTATTAAGATGAGCCTGTGATTTCTGTCTTGAAATTCATTTGTGTGGTAAGCTATAATTATTGACTTATGTATGTTGATCTAGCTCTGTATCTCTGAAATCACGTTAACTTTATATTTTTAATTTCTTTTAGAAATTCAATCTGGAATTGCTTTTTGAGTCATTTTACATCTATGTTTTTCTAGTATATTGATGTATTCCTTTCCTTTTTGTTCTATATTTATCTGGGTAGGGTCCAGATAATGTTAGATTTGTGAAAAAAAGAGTTTTGTAGCATTACTTACTTTCATAATTATTAAAATATTTAAGAAGCATTGTGCATAATTATTTTATGAAACCCTGGTAGATTCGGCAATGAATCCATCTGGACCTGGGCTTTTTTTAGTTAGAAGATGTTTTTTAATTGCATTTTCAATTTATTTCAGATTTGTTTAAATTACTCATTTCATTTTAGTTTAATTTTGGTATGCCATAAGTATTTAAAACTCATCCATTTCTTTTAGATATTCCAATTCAGTGGAACATATGTTTTTGAGGTATATTCCAGTGCATTTTATGAAAATTATTGGTATCTATCTCATCACTAATGTCACTAATTTTGGTTTTCATTGTATTTCATGTGGTATTCTGGCTAAAGATTTGTTCATTTTATATTCTTGTAAATAATTAAATATTTATCTTAATTTTTATTATTTTCTTCATTTCAAATTATTAATTTCTGCTCTTATTTTATTTCCTTCCATTCATCTTCTTGTACCTTTTTTATTTAATTCTTTTGTTAATTTCTTTTTATTAATTTATTCTTGTTACATCTCAATGTTTATCCCATCCCTTGTATCCTCCCATTCCTCCCTCCCCCCTACCCCATTTTCCCATTACTCCCCTCCCCTATGAGTGTGACTGAGGGGGATTACCTCCCCCTGTATATTCTCCTAGGGTATCAAGTCTCTTCTTGGCAACCTGCTGTCCTTCCTCTGAGTGCCACCAGGTCTCCCCTTCCAGGGGGCATGGTCAAATGTGAGGCACCAGAGTACGTGAGAAAGTCATAGCACACTCTCCACTCAGCTGTGGAGAATATTCTGACCATTGGCTAGATCTGGGAAGGGGTTTAAAGTTTACCTCCTGTATTGTCCTTGGCTGGTGCTTTAGTTTGAGTGGGACCCCTGGGCCCAAATCTGTCTATCATAATGTTCTACTTGTAGGTTTCTAGGACCCTCTGGATCCTTCTACTTTGCCATTCTCCCATGCTTCTCTCATTTAGAGTGCCAATAGGATGTCCTCCCCTCTGTCCCAGTTTCCTGGTAATTGAAGGCTTTCGTGGGACATGCCCTTTGGGCTAGTATGCAGATATAAGTGAGTATAAACGATTTGAGTCTTTCTGCTTCTGGGTTAACTCACTCATTATGATCATTTCTAGCTCAATCCATTTATCCACAAATTTCAGGAATTCCTTGTTTTTAATAGCTGAGTAGTATTCCATAGTGTATATGTACCACAGTTTCTTTATCCATTCTTCTAGTGATGGACACTTAGGCTGTTTCCATGTTCTGGCTATTATGAATAAGGCTGCTATGAACATGGTTGAGCAAAGTTTCTTGTTGTGTGCGGAAGCATCTTCTGGGTATATTCCGAGGAGTGGAATAGCTGGGTCTTGAGGAAGCCCTATTCCCATTTTTCTGAGATAGCACCAGATAGATTTCCAAAGTGACTGTACTAGTTTGCATCTCCCACCAGCAATGAAGGAGTGTTCCTCTCTCCCCACATCCTCGTCAGCGTGTGGTGTCGCTTGAATTTTTGATCTTAGCCATTCTGAAGGGTTTAAGATGGAATCTCAGAGTTGTTTTGATTTGCATTTCCCTGATGACTAAGGAGGTTGAGCATTTCTTTTTTTTTTTTTTTTTTTTTTTTTTTTTTTTTTTTTTTTCTTTTTTTCTTTTTTTTTTTTTTATTAATTTATTCTTGTTACATCTCAATGTTTATCCCATCCCTTGTATCCTCCCATTCCTCCCCCCCCCCATTTTCCCATTATTCCCCTCCCCTATGACTGTTCCTGAGGGGGATTACGTCCCCCTATATATTCTCATAGGGTATCAAGTCTCTTCTTGGCTACTTGCTGTCCTTCCTCTGAGTGCCACCAGGTCTCCCCCTCCAGGGGACATGGTCAAATGTGAGGCACCAGAGTATGTGAGAAAGTCGTATCACACTCTCCACTCAACTGTGGAGAATATTCTGACCATTGGCTAGATCTGGGAAGGGGTTTAAAGTTTACCTCCTGTATTGTCCTTGGCTGGTGCCTTAGTTTGAGCGAGACCCCTGGGCCCAAATCTGCCTATCATATTGTTCTACTTGTAGATTTCTAGGACCCTCTGGATCCTTTTATTTTGCTGTTCTCCCATGCGTCTCTCATTTAGAGTCCCAATAGGATGCCTTCCCCTCTGTCCCAGTTTCCTGGTAAGTGAAGGCTTTCGTGGGACATGCCCCTTGGGCTAGTATGCAGATATAAGTGAGTATATACCATTTGATTCTTTCTGCTTCTGGGTTAACTCACTCATTATGATCATTTCTAGCATTTCTTTAAGTGTTTCTCAGCCATTTGATATTCCTCTGTTGAGAATTCTCTGTTTAGTTCCAAGTCCCATTTCTCAATTGGGTTATTTGGTTTGGTGGTATTTAATTTCTTGAGTTCTTTATATAGTTTGGATATTAGACCTTTGTCAGATGAAGGGTTGGTGAAGATCTTTTCCCAGTCTGTAGGCTGTCGCTTTGTTCTTTTGACAGTGTCTCCTGCCTTACAGAAGCTTCTCAGCTTCATGAGGTCCCATTTATTAATTGTTGACATTAAGGCCTGGGCCGTTGGTGTTCTGTTCTGGAAGTTGTCTCCTGTGCCAATATGTTCCAGGTTCTTTCCCACTTTTTCTTCTAAGTGACTTAGTGTCTCTGGTTTTATGTTGAGGTCTTTAATCCATTTCGATTTGAGTTTTGTGCAAGGTGACAAATATGGGTCCAGTTGCATTTTTTTACACATAGACCTCCAGTTAGACCAGCACCATTTGTTGAAGATGCTATCCTTTTTCCATTGAATGATTTGGCTTCTTTGTCAAAAATCAAGTGACCATATGTGTGTGGATTCATATCTGGGTCTTCGATTCGATTCCACTGATCAACCAGCCTGTTGCTGTGCCAGTACCATGCTGTTTTAATTACTAATGCTTTATAGTACAGTTTGAGATCAGGTATGGAGATTCCTCCGGAGCACCTTTTATTGTACAAGATTGTTTTAGCTATTCTGGGTTTTTTGTTTTTCCATATGAAGTTCAGAATTGAACTTTCAATGTCTTTAAAAAATTGTGTAGGTATATTGATAGGAATTGCATTGAATCTATAGATTGCTTTTGGTAGGATGGCCATTTTTACTATGTTAATTCTCCCTATCCATGAGCAAGGAAGATCATTCCATCTTCTCAGGTCATGTTCAATCTCTTTCTTCAGAGTTTTGAAATTTTTTTCAAACAAGTCCTTCACTTGCTTAGTTAGAGTAACTCCTAGATATTTTATATTGCTTGTGGCTAATGTGAAGGGTGTGGTTTTCCTAATTTCTTCCTCTGCAAGTTTGTCATTTGTGTATAGGAAGACTACAGACTTTTTTGAGTTAATTTTTATCCAGCCAATTTGCTGAATGTGTTTATCAGCTGTAGGAGTTCTCTGGTGGAATTTTGAGGTTCACTTATGTACACTATCATATCATCTGCAAATAGGGATAATTTGACTTCCTCCTTTCCCATTTGGATACCCCTGATCTCCTTTTGTTGTCTTATTGCTCTGGCTCGAACATCGAGTACTATATTGAAGACATATGGAGAGAGTGGGCAGCCTTGCCTTGTTCCGATTTTAGAGGAATTTCCTTGAGTATCTCACCATTTACTTTTATTTTGGCTATTGGCTTTTGTATATAGCCTTTATTATGTTGAGGAAAGTGCCTTGTATCCCCGATCTCTCTAAAACTTTAAACATGAATGGGTGTTGGATTTTATCCACCGGAGCCGCTCCTGCTCCGATCCGAGAAAATCTGTGCTCCTCCCATGTGCAGGGGCATGCAGATCCTCCACACCCTGGTCCATACAAACCGTGGAGCACTCCCACTGCTGTGGTGTGGAGACCTTGGTGTTCCTGGCTCAGAAATCTGTGCAATTCCCTGAATTGTTCACTGGAGTCTCCAAACATGGTCCACACTGCTTGCCGCCATTTTCCATCTTCTTGTACCTTAAGCCCTCTCCTTCATCTATTCTTCTGGAAATATTTTCACAGAACATTTTGTCTGATGTATTATGGTTTTCATTCTACTCTTTAAGTTTAGTTTTTGTTTGTTTGTTTCTTTCTTCTATCACTTTAGTGAATTTTTCTTCCTTGTTTCACGCAATTGTCCATGTTCTCAGGATTGATTCAGACTGTTTGTTCTTTGAGTTCTTTGAGAATATAATCATTCTTTTGAGTTCTCTTTCTGTGATTTTATATATTGCACTCTCACTGGAGGTATTATGGAAGGGTTTTTTTTTTGGCTATGTAATTTTCTTTTCTTCTTTTTTCTTTTCTTCTTTTTTATTTATTTTCTTCTTATTTATTTATTAATTTTTCATTTTTTAATTTTATATGCCAATTGTAGCCCCCTCTCTCTTGGCATCCTGGTCCTATTTTCCTTCCCTCATGCCCCTCCCACCTTCCCTATCTGACTTCAGCCTATCAAGTGTCATTTGCATTGCATGTATGCTCTTCTTTTGTGGTCTGACAGGACACACATATACCTGCCAGAGGGAAGTGATACACGATCGGGGGCCAGAGTTCATGTCAGACGTAGTCTCTACTCCCAATATTATTGGAGCCACAAGGAGACTGGGGTGCATATCTACTACTTCTAAGCAGAGGGTCTAGATCCACACCATGCATGGTTGGTGCACAGTCTCCGCAATACCATGAAACAGTTCTTAAGTATTGAAGGAATTCATTGTTGAGTCATTTGTGCTTTGTTCTTGGGACTTGTGCACCTGAAGTTAGATGATTATTTAATATTTTATTTCATTAATTTTCTGTTTATGTTATCTCATCTTTTTCACTTTTTGTAGTGCTTGATACTCTTGCTACTTTCATTTTAATTTTTTGTCCTCAGTGTTATTAGAATTCCTGGTATTTTACAAGCATTTGTTCATATTTAATTAGTGAGAGAAATATCCTTTTGCTTTTTCTAAATACAGTTCTCTGTAAACGTTGGTATCTGATTCAACACATAGATTTCAATACAGCATTGACTAGATTCCGTCCTACATCAAAGCTATCCTTGCTGATGTCAGATGAGCTTGGCTAGACTAGTTCTTGGGATGGATGAGTTGCAGGCCTGAAAAGAGGCTCGGTACCAGGCAGCCTCAGTTGGTTAGCTTTTGACTGGAACACTGTAAAGATGTTTTCCCATATTCACCATCTTGATAGATTCAGCTTCATTGTGCTGCACTGTATGGATGTCTATCCTCATGTATTGTTGTGGAAAGTTGGATGGCCCTCTGGGTTCTGTAAAGCTAAAAGTGGTGGTCATCTCCTTTTCATTCAACTTCATGTCAAAGACATGAAAGTCCTCATGCATTCGTACTGGTGTTACAGACACAAGTATCACTGTAATATCCCTCTACACATGTAATTAAATCAGAAAAATCAGAATTCTGGATCAAGTCTTCTGATGCTTTCTAGCAATATTGCTATTCTTGGAATCTCCAAGTAGTGAAGTGCCCTCTGGTTGTCTCAATGTTTACATGGAGAGGCCATGAGATGCAGAGTGTATAAGTGACGACTGTGGAGTGGCCATACAAGATCATTTTGTCCTGAGTGAAGTATGAATTGTAGTAGATGGGATTAGTCATTGGTTTATGTTTCAGTTCAGGCTTCTTCCAGAACCTATCAATGTGGAAGGGGTTGAAGTTGGAGATGCTCAAGGCTTTCCTTAACCACTACTCCACATGTTCTTTCATAACTACTCAGGTATCCACGGATTTTATTTTACAGGTGATAAGCTTGTCTTTGTTGTATTTTGTGAAGAACTTTTTCGTAGGCTGAAGTCGCTATGATTAGTGAATAAGGAATAGGTTCAAATATCCCAGTTTAAGAGCAGTTTTCTCTCAAAGAAACTGGACCAAAATTTGCTAACAAAGAAAAGGTCTTGCTTTTTCTAGCCTTCCCGTAGATCATTTCTTAGATCATGTCTTCCAATATTTTCTTGTTATAATATACGTAATGCAGTATATGATACTTGTCAGCACCAGTGTGTGAGAAGGATTGTAGGCATTATTCCAGGTGAAGGCTCTTGGAAACACCATGAATACCCCACTGAGATTGACTTTGTAATAGACTGAGTGAACACATCCTGGATCTGAATTCAAGAAACAGGGGACTCTGGCTGAGCTAGTGTGTTTCTACTGGAACATCAATGGGAGGAGGTATCCTGAGAGGAGACAAGCCATTGCCTGTGAGAGATGCAGGTGGAGAGGAGAGGAGAAGGCTACAGGGTTAGAGCACACATGCACGTAGATTCAGGAAAGGTCCAGTATACAGGCCAGACCAGGGTACAGGCCAGAGACACCTAGGGATATCCCATGAACAGATAACAGAAGGTTTACTCTTGTTTCCCTTTAACCTTTTTTTCCCCTCAAGTGTAGAATAGCTGGATTGTATAATTAAGTCTAATTAATAAGAAACAAAGCCAACGCCAGTGGCCACATTCACAGCTTCAGCTTCCTTGAATTGATCTAAGGACAAACATGGTTGCCTTGACCTTGGTCAACAGCTCCACAGATATTCCCCTATTTGCTGTAGAAATACTACACCAAGGAGAACACAGAAATGTCTGTATCATGGTTATACTCTTCAAGAGAGACTAGGTTATTGTAGGGTTGTGGCACTGTTTTCCTGTTCATAAAAGGTAACAGGTTCTGAAGGACCAATTCCAATGTTCTCTGTGCTTATTTTCATCACCCTGAATTTCATTCTTTATGAATTTCCTAAATGCTATTCACCATCTGAGAAAGCACTTATCCACAGATAAGGCAGAGTAGTCCTATTGCCCATAGACTTGACAGCTACAGGTATATGATACACAGAAGGCCTTACAGAACTGGGGATGATTAAAGACTGACTGATATACTATTTTCATCTATGCTATGCACCAGAATGGAACATCCCACTAAACACTGAATCCTCACAGATTTACCAGTGGAGCTGGAGCTTACCAAAATGAATTGAGTTCATTGAGGAAATCGTCTGATCTGGAAATTGACAAGTGCACTGTTCTCCCTAAAGAGATGGGCAGTGTTGAAGTCTCCTGAATATTCTACACTGGATTTTGTAGGTGTCCTCTGCCCTCCAGGAAGACAGGCAATCTAGACACTCTTTTCACTGCGTTGGAGGGCAGGAAACCCCTTTTATAATTTGTACAATAGGTCTTACATATATATAATACTTTTGTGATACAAAACTAGAATATATCAGATTATTATAAAATATTCTATATAAATAATGTTAAGTGCAAATGAAGTTAATCAGAATATTCACAGTAAAGAAATATGATTATATATTATACAGCGGAAAAAAGACATCGGCTGCTAACACAAAAGATAGAGAGTTGAAAACATGTATATTTACGCATCAAATTGCATGCTACTGGTTGTTGTTTTCATAATTCAAAGTGGTCAAATTCTGGAAGTTTTATCGTTTAGCCTAACATATTGGGAGAACACTTTAATAAACAATTATTATGTTGGTATATATCCATTGAGGAAACTATTGAAAATAAAATAGCATTTCTGACTCAAAGTAGTAGTAGATAAGATTTAAAAAAATTTTTTTATTAATTTATTCTTGTTACATCTCAATGTTTATCCCATCCCTTGTATCCTCCCATTCTTCCCCCCCCCCATTTTCCCATTATTCCCCTCCCCTATGACTGTTCCTGAGGGGGATTACCTCCCCCTGTATATGCTCATAGGGTATCAAGTCTCTTCTTGGCAATCTGCTGTCCTTCTTCTGAGTGCCACCAGGTCTCCCCCTCCAGGGGACATGGTCAAATGTGAGGCACCAGAGTACATGAGAAAGTTATATCTCACTCTCCACTCAACTGTGGAGAATGTTCTGACCGTTGGCTAGATCTGGGTGGGGGCTTAAAGTTTACCGCCTGTATTGTCCTTGGCTCGTGCATAATGAGTGAGTTAACCCACAAGCAGAAAGAATCAAATGATATATACTCACTTATATCTGCATACTAGCCCAAGGGGCATGTGCCACGAAAGCCTTCACTTACCAGGAAGCTGGGACAGAGGGGAGGACATCCCATTGGGACTGTAAATGAGAAGCATGGGAGAATAGCAAAGTAGAAGGATCCAGAGGGTCCTAGAAACCTACAAGTAGAACATTATGATAGGCAGATTTGGGCCCAGGGGTCCCGCTCAAACTAAGTAGATAAGATTTAAGTCCTGAGTAATTAAATATTTTATCATATCATTTATGTATAATTTCCATAAAAACACTTTTGTAAAATATTTCCAAAATAGACACAAAATGTATTTTCCCATAGTAGTAATAGTATATTGGTTGACAATATCAATAGTGCAGGCCACATAGGACTATTTAAACTACAGTAGTGCTAAAGGGAAACATATTAGCAATTTATCTACATAAAGTCATGGTCATAATGCTGCTACAGGGAATTGAAGGCAGAGTTTGTTTCTAATGGAAACATTACAAAACATGGCTCTCATGGGACTTGAGGCCATGTTTCTCTTTGTCATTCATTTTAGTATAGATAAAACTATATGAAAAAGCGTGTGGTACTACAGAATTATGTTTTTCTATGAGCATCCATGGCTGGATCTGGGCATATCATTTCTGCCTGTTTCCCTAGGAGAAGGAGAAGTAGGCTAAGCATCTGAGGAACTGAAATGCACTTACAGCATAAATTTTTTTCTGTGTTTATGGTCAGGTCGTTAAACTACTATTTGATCAGGTTTCTAGTTTTAGAAAAATGTAATTACTAAAAATGGTTTATATGTGTTTGTTTGTAAGTAGTATAGAATAATAGAAACAGAAACAGCAAACACATTGTTTAAATTGATATCTCTTTTATTGGGTGTTATATATGCTTCCTCAGTATTTGTGGTAGATTATGAAGAAGCTCTGAGTAATGGTATGTATGTTGACATGGGCTTAGACTTGGCAAGGACATAATTCCAGAGGCCCATGGGAATTAGCAACATTTCTCCAATGTGGGTCTTAGAAGGATGGAAAAGACTTCTTGTTACACAAGTCTGGCTTTTGGCAGTGTATACAAGTATGATCATTTAAAACACATTGTTTAATATGTGTAAAAACTAGGAACCTCCTCAAAAGTTAAGGCAACCTAAGGCTGCATTTCTACATGACTTCCTGCCAAAAATAGTTACTCTTCTCCGCTGTGATGTGCATAATAAATAAGTTGGAGTTGGGTTACAAGGTATTTGGTGCTTCTTCATCAGATCAATGTCACTCCACCTGATACCAGCTTTTCTGCAATTGTCTGTGTATATTCAGTATCTTTATTCCCTTGCCACCCCAAATCAGGTTTCCAAAAGTAAGTGTCATATTTTCCAGCATATAAGATGGCCCCCAACTTTAATTTTAACTTTTCCAGTTAAAATATAGAGTCTGGAATATACTCACTGTTTAAAGCTACTCTTCTGAAGCACACACCGTGTAGCAGACAGAGCATGTGTGAGCACATTTATAATGTAGAATTGCTTTCTTTCTGATAAGAGAATACAAAGGTCAGAATAACCCATGCAAAGCAAATACATACAAAATAAGGTCTTTGTCTAGTAATATGATATTGTTTTACTCCTGAGAGATAGTATTCCTTTAAATAATAATATATCAGATATTACACAATGTCATATGCTACTTCAGCAATACTAGACAACAGTCAACCTGGGAAATTATAAAAATAAAGATAAGCACAAGAAAATATAAATTGATAGTTGCAGAAATACAAACCAATATGATGCCTTTATGTAGCTTATTATATTAATTATTTACTCATAAATAAATTCCACCTTACAGACTAGGAGCAACACGTGGATCATCCTGGGACGAAGAAATATAAGAGATTTTATGGGTGGATGGGTTCTTGAGTGTGACAGGAATGGAAGATCATGAAGGAAGGGAGCATATGAGATAAGCAGAGGGAATGAAGAATTATACAGCTAGAAGTGAAGAGGTGGCTGGAATTGTAGAGCATTTGAAAGGCTTGTGGAAACCTAGTCCAGTGAAAATTTTCTGTAATGCAAAAAGGCAATCCTTATGAAGTCTCCAAATAATGAGGGCGAGAGAACATCTACTGGCCATCTCTTGTTACAAGTACCAGTACTAGCCTTCATCCATTTGAGATGTTGGCCATATGTGTCACAACCAAATCCCTCAACAACCCATGATGTTGCCAATATAATAGGCTGCTCTCCACAAAATTACAACAAAGTTCCATTGCTAAAGACAGCACCCACACAATTATTTAAAAATTGAATTATTGCCTACACAAAGCCTTCACCCCCATATTCTAGTGTCCATGACATGGAAAGGTATTCTGAAGGTTGCTAAAAGGAACATTAATCAACAACCCTACCACAAAACTTTTGATCTACAATCATCTCTGCCTGGAAAATGTGCTAAGTCAATGGTGGCACAAAGGTTTTGGAAGTAATCAACAAATGTCTGATTTGACTTAAGGCCCATTCCACTTGATGGAATATATAACTTACACTGCTTTGGTAACCAAGATTCAGCATCTATATGCCTCAGAAGCTTAAGGTAAAACCAAATATAAGTGATCTTTTTTTAAGTAACAACAAATTAACTTCTAACGATATTTTGCTAAACTCATAGACTGGTGTCTTATTCAGTCATCATCAGAAAAACTTTCTTCTGTAGCAGGTGGGAACAAATAACAGAGACCCACACCAAGACATTTTGCAGAAAGAGAACTTCAGAATATTTCAAAATGAAATATCTCTATCAAATTCCTCCCTTCTGAGCTCAATGAACTCCATAGAAGAGGGGACAGAAGTAGTGGAGGAGACAGAGCGTCAGAATACAACAGTAGGATACACACTGGGAAACAACTGAGCAAAGCTCATATGAACTCATAGAGAGTGAAGAAGAAAGCAAAGGGCCTACAAACATTTTCATCAGCTCCTCTGGCATATACGCTATTGCTTTTAGTTTAGTAATTTTATGGAATTGTGGAATGTGTGAACGAACAATTGTGTCTCTGATTCTTGAACTTTTTCTTGATGGCTTTTTTTTTTTCTGTCAGTTTGTCTTATAGAATTTCTATATTTTGGCTTTAGTTTTAACTTATCATATTTTATTCTGTGATGTTTTGTCTCTTTCTTTTAGCCTGATTCTTTTAAAAATTATTTAAATAATCTATTCAGATTACATCTCAATTGGTATGCCCTCACTTGTTTTTTCCCATTCTTTCCTCTCTCCTTCTTTCACCCTATTCCCCTACCCTAGGCCTGTGACAGAAGGGCACCTCCTTTCCCACCATATGATCACAGCCTCTCAGGTCTCATCCTCGTAGCCTGCTTACATTTCCTCTAAGCTTACCTTTCTACCAGGCCTCCCCAACAAGGGGAAGTGATCAAATATGGGGCACCAAAGTTCATGTCAGAGACAGTTCTCGCTCTCCACACAACTGCGGAGAATGTGCAGTCCATTGGCTAGATCCGAAAAAGAGGTCTAAGTTAATGCACGTATTGTCCTTTGTTGGTACAGTAGTTTGTGCAGCCCCCTGGATACAAAAAAAGCCTTGAATTCATTGTTTTTGTCTTAACAATCTGTTCTTTTCTAAAGAGAAACAAAAAGGAAGCTGATTCATATGGGAGAGGTGGTGGGGTGTAACAGGGAGGAGTATAGGGACAGGAAATTGTACTCAGATTATATTATATGAGAAAAGAGTCTAATAAAAGAGGGAAATAAACTATAAAAAATAAATTCTGCCTTCACAAAGGCATCATTCATACCTTGGATATAGTGGTTCCTGTGCTCATGTACTCAGTCTTTTACATTCTTTACATTTTAATCATGAGCTGGACTTACGTGAAGGAAATATTCTTTCAATTTTCAACCATATTGTGCCATTTTTAACTCCGTGCTCCTTGTGCGGTTCTTATCTAGAATTGTGGTTCCCTTGCGGTTAAGAGGCAGCACAGGTCACTAGTAATAACTTGACACTAAATTGGACTCCAGAGTTTAAAAATAAGCCATACCTTTCCCACGGGTATGGCTTTCATGGCTTGTCATCTGTACGGGAAATTGAACAAGAACGATAAAGACAGAATGAATAAATTTGTTTTGTCATGCCTTTGGTACCTCTTGATCCTTAAGGAGATATATCTTGTTTTATTATTATTATAATCTCATACATTATCTCTCAATTGCAATTTCTCTTTCCTACACGCCTCCTAGTTCTTAACCTCCTCTCTCCACAGATTCACTCCTCCTCTCAGCACCCCCACCGCAAAGAAAGGCTAGGCATCCCAAGGGATATCAACTGAACATGGCATAACAAATCACAACAAAACTCGTCGTAAATTCACATATCAAGGCTGGACAAGGCAATCCAGTAGAGGGAGAAGCGTCACAAGCATAAGGAAAACAGAGATATCCCCAACTTCTGTTGTTATTTGTCCTACAAGATCACCACCAAGCTACACAATCATAAAATATATTCAAAGGACCTATCTCTGACCCATGCATGATCTGTTATTGCCTCTGCAATGTCTGTGATCCTCTATGAGCCCTGCTTATTTGACTATTTAATCTACCTTCTCCTGATTTCTCCGACCCCTCTGGCTTCTGCAATTCTTCCTCTACCTCTTCTTTGGAGTTCCCCTTGGCTCTGCCTAGTGTTTGGCTGTGGGTCTCTGTACCTGCTCCCACAAAGTGCTCAATGAATTCTCCCTAATGTCAATTTGACTAGACACAATTCTATGAGTAAAGCATAATGACATTAGGAATAATTTTATTGACTTTTTTACTTTTGCCAGTCATGTTTGGTTCTATCCTGGGTCTCTGGGCTATACAGCCTCCAATTCCTGGACATCCATGCAAGGGCACTCCCGTGCATCCTCTCTTGGCATGGGATTCAGGTTGAACCAGTCACTGATTGAACATTCACACAAGATCTGCACCACCATTAGCCAAGAACATTTTGCAGGCAGAACAGATTTTAGGTTGAAGAGTTGGTGACTGCATTGATGGCCAGTTACCACTACTTTGATATTTTGCCTGGTTATAGAAGATGACCAGTTTGGGTTCTATATCCCCACTTAGAAGGAGACTTTGCTAGAGTCACTTTGGTAGAGTCTAGGAAGTTTCTACTGCATTACATTTCTACATTGCCTCCCAAATACACCCCCAAAGATATATATCAATTAGTGTTACTTCTATTATTATCTAACTATTTTCCTAATAATAGTCATAGGTTCTGTCTCCTTAGACTTTTACCTGTTGCAGTAAAAGATCAAAAATAAAGTAATAAAAACACTAATTTCTAGATGTCTTTCTGAATCAAGCATTATACTAACTAATTGAAAAGGAAGACCCCAGTCCTATTTAATACTTTTAGAAAACAACTTATGAAACTTTGTTACCACTTATGTAATTTAAGAGGACAACACTTAAAAATTGCATAGCTTTTAATATATATGGTATCTAAATGATGCCATTTGGGCGTCCGTTCTCATCTAAATTTATATAAGTCTGCCAACATACTCAGAATTATTGTCTCCCTCCCTTTTTTCGCTCACTGAAGCATCACTAGAATCTACTCTCAGTTTATAAATAACTAATATTGAGAATGCAAGCACCTCAGATAGGCTACTTAGAGCTCTAAATTGTTTTCAAGTCCATAAACATTCATTAAAACATTCTGAGGAACAGAGGTAAGAATTTAAACAAAAAATTCAAAATGGCTACAAATACACTAAGAACATCTGGATAAGATGAGATTCTATTGTTTGTCTTCTTAAATATATTTTTGTTGAGTCTTTGAGAATTTACTACAGTGGTTTTGTACATTTTTAGCCCCTAGAAATCATGTCCTACATGACACACCCCACCTCTTTACCCACCATGAATTTTATCTTTCTTTTACTTTATTTTTAAGGATGTGACACTGGCTCATTGACTGTATTCAAGGGGATGGCTCTCCAGGAATGTTAATCACATTTTATGGGATAGCCCTTCACACAGCAATGGGTTTTAAGTTAGTACTCTTAAGGGTTATATCAAATGCCTCTGAAAACAAGAAATAAATGAACAGTGAAAACATGGATTTTTATGATCATTCAGAATGCTGTCTGTAATCCCAGTTCTTGGGAGGCAGAGGCAAGTGGATTTCTGTATGTTCCAGGCCAACTTGGTATACAAAAAGAATCTAGGACAGCCAAGACTACACAGAGCAACCATGCCTCAAACAAACAAACAAACACACACACACACACACACACACACACACACACACACACACACACACAAATAAAGTAAGATCAAATGAAACCAGAATGCTGTCTATAAAATTTTGTTAGGAAAAACAAGTGTAGGATAATATACAAGACAGCTTATCAAAGGAAAGCAATGTCTAACAGAAGATGATGCTTTAGGATAGGCTTGAGGCTAGAATATGATCCAAACAGAATTTTATTTAGTTAATTCATACTTGCTACATTTAAGGAAAATTTAGAATGACAGAGTTGTGTGAGAAAGAATTACTCTTCCTATTAGAATGTAGAATGCAGTTTTTCATAAAAGACTTGGGCTACAGGAGCAGATATTAAAGCAAGAATGACTACACACTACTGCCTGTCACTCACATGTTAGTGAGAGTGGAGTCTTATAAAATATTTAATTGAAACGTCATATATTGGTATTAAATTTGATTCAGTAAAAGTAATTATTTCCTGTCAAATTACATTGCAATTAAATAATACAATTTTATTTTTAAGAACAATTGCAGCAATTATTGAGAGGCTGAAATCAAATGAACAGAGGCTGACTTTACTTTGTTACCTTACTGTCCACTTAACAATTGGCAATTATAATCTTGAATATGGTTAGGACTATGGAAAGTGTTAGAATACCATACAAAAAGTACTTTTTTACAGAGACATCTCACTCAATAGTTCTCCCATTTAAAGAAAGGTTTCATTAAAGTTAACCTAATTTCACTATTCTGCAGAGAACTATCATTGACCAAGCCTCTTAATCCCTCTGGAAAAACCAGCAGCTGGCTTCTCTCCCTTAAAATAGAACCATTTTTATACTTGGCAACTATTATGCAATCTTCTCTCATGCACTTTTGATTTAGTCTCAATAATCCAAGTTACCCTAACCTATCCTCAGAGGTCAAATTTCACAGCACTTTAATTATCTCTGTGGCTCTCAATTGTGCACATTTCAATTTGACCACATCCCCATTTTTCTCCTGAGCTTAGATTTGAAGATATTTTTCTAATAAAGGTCTAGCCAGCACTGAGGATAATGAGGGAAGTATTTTCAGTAACAGTGCTACCCAGTATAAGACAAACATGTACTGTGCACTTAGCAATGTAGAGTGTAGTATTTCTAATTCCATTTCAATATTGACTTCTGATGCCCCATGGCTACATATTGTGTATCTTCATTACTGAATTTTTTGTTTACTGGAAATAGATTTCTCAATTTCTTAGAAGAAATCTTTATGCGCTTATATTTCTTACACTTATTTTTGAGCATTGACATTTATAATGTGTCTTAATATTGGTTATATGCAAAAATATACAATCATCAAATAAAATCTATACAAATTTTGACTTTAACCACTTCACTTTGAAAAATATAATGATTTTATTCTTAATATTCTCACTACAAAAATGATGGAAGATGATGTATCTAAGATTTCAATCTCTCTAAACTCTTGTGATATATAAAAGTAGTTTCTATAGCTACTAAAACAATATGAGCATAATACCTATACCTGGACCTCTAGCACTAGAGACAACGAGATTTAATAAGAAATAACTTTAGTCTACAAGTTTAAAAAAATCACTACTATGATGATGGTAGTCCATGTCTATAATACCAGGACAAAAGAAGCTAAGTGTGGAAACACATAAAGATTTGTTGTTGGTTTGGTAATTTAATTATATTCATCCTTTACCATTCCTCCCCCAAAATTCCCCCAAATACTCCTCCTGATGCTCCTTCAAATTCGTGGTCTCTTTATTCATTGTTATTGCAAATATATATATATATATATATATATATATATATATATATATATATAATCATTTGCATCCATACTTTGCTTCATGTATATATATTTTCAGTGCTGACTGTGGGGCACCAGAAAACCAGTTGCTGTGCTCTTCCCTGAGGAGGACTGCCTCTCCCATACCTGCTTTATTTAGTTGTGCAGAATTCTTTCTTCAGGCTTGATGCCTCATGGGTTTATGTGCTTTTCCTCATTCATTTATCCACTTTCATTGGTGTTCATCCTGTTCACCTCACATTTGGTTTGTCCTCTTGGTAAAACTTTACATATATAGAGATTCTGAAGTTACAAGGATATATAATCTCACAGGAAACTCCCTGATGTTTTGGCTCTTACAATCTTTTCACCCCATCTTATATAATGTTTTCTGTAGAGAAATTTAAATCTATCAACATGGCTAAACTGGCAAGAGATAACATCCAAATACTTAGTTCCATGATCCAGCTGTAATATAGACACACCCTTAGTATATAACTTTAATCCCTCTGGGTAGAATTGAACATACCCCTTTAATCCCAAACAATTAGCACTAATTGATGGACAGACAAAGTTACAAATCAGAGAAAGATTTGACAGAAAGACTCAGAGATAGGATATGGCCAACTCTCATGAGAACAAATAAAAGAGAGAATCTACTTAAGACCAGCACAGAGAGTGGGAGCAGGAGAATATAGTGCAGGAAATATAAGTGAGTTTTTTGAGATAGCACAGTAGATTTTGGTAGTATAGTACAGTTCAGTCCAGTTCAATGGAGTGCAGTTGATTCCATGCAGTTCAGTTTGTGGAGTTCAGATGCAGTTTTTTCTAGCAGAGGAAATTCAGTCAGAAGTGGAGAGAAACCAGTTGGAATCAGTCATCTTGGATAGGAGTTTTGAGCCGGATCAGCTTAGTCGAACCAGCCGGCAGACGAAGCATGGGAGAATAACAAAGTAGAAGGATCCAGAGGGTCCTAGAAACCTACAAGAAGAACATTATGATAGGCAGATTTGGGACCAGGGGTCCCGCTCAAACTATGCCTCCAGCCAAGGACAATACAGGCCGTAAACTTCAAACACCTATCCATATCTAGCCAATGAACAGGACATTCTCCACAGTTGAGTGGAGAGTGGGGTATGACTTTCACATGTACTCTGGTGCCTCATATTTGGCCATATCCCCTGGATGGGGAGACCTGGTGGCACTCAGAGGAAGGATAGCAGGCTACCAAGAAGAGACTTGATACCCTATGAACGTATAAAGGGGGAGGAAGTCCATCTCTGTTCCAGTGATAGGGGAGGGGAGTAAGGGGAAAATGGGAGGGAGGGAGGAATGGGAGGATACAAGGGATGGGATAACCATTGAGATGTAATAGGGATAAATTAATAAAA
Organism: Acomys russatus; assembly: GCF_903995435.1. Lineage (NCBI taxonomy): Eukaryota > Metazoa > Chordata > Mammalia > Rodentia > Muridae > Acomys > Acomys russatus. The sequence continues at coordinate 85,453,436 of NC_067138.1, forward strand.
TTAAATTAAATTAAAAAGCTAGAATAGGTGAGCTTTTTCATCAGTAAGTCTCAGAGGCTGAAAAAAATTTTAGGCATAATTTAGCAGGCAGATGTAGAAGCTGATGCCTTCAAAGTCCAGGCTTACAGAAGATTATATTCTGAGCATCCAGGACTACACATAGGGATAGTTAGATAGAATGCATTGGTCTCAGTCAAAGCCATGCATTAATAAAGCTTGGGTATGTCTCTAATCACATGCCATCATCTAAGGATATAAAAACTTTTACATCTGACATCCAATTAGATTGAAAGGAAAAGCCAATGTGATTGGAGAAGGAGAAAGCCCATGAACATTCCAGAAAGTAGATGACATCAAGACATAAAATATTGGACAGCAAGCTACCCAAAAATTCACCTCAGATAATCTCCAGAAGAAACATCAATTCTTCCAGCTCTACTGAATGCCTAGAGAGACATGGGAGACTCTAGAGCTATTGGAGCCTAGAGCACTGAACTAAGAATGATTCAGAATCCTCTGAGACAGTAAATCACACTAAGCCAAACCAGAAGACAATTTTAATTATATAGACAGACCTTTCCTGCATTAAAATTAGCTATGGTGACCTCCATTTGATCTCTGCCTCTTAGAAGTGAGCTTCTGTTGAAACACAGAGGAAAGGGATGCAGGATATCCAGATGATACCTGACAGGCTCTGCTAAGAGGGTGGGGGAGGTGGACCACACCTGTCAGAGGTCAAGGTAAGGGGAATAGAATGGAAAAGGGGACAGGGGAGGAGAGTAGAACTAGGAAGATAAGAGCAATGGGATCACAATAAGGATATAATGTAAATAAATTATAATGAGGATGGGTTGAGGGTGGTTGTGGTGGTGAGCTAGGGCTGAGGGTGTGAGTGTGGGAGAGACAACTGCCTGAATATAGGTGTGAGAGGTGTGCTCACTCCACCTTACTGCAGATGAGTGGTGAGGCCAGCTCTCCAAGGGGCAAGGACAGCTCTTCTGCTCTCATGACCTTAGAGCAGCTTTCCAGCCTGTTAGAGGTAGTGAGGGGTGGAGGTGTGCACAGCAATACCTCTGCACCAGCACCACAGCAGACCAGTAGCAGGGCTGGCTATTCAGAGCAGGCTCTTACTCTCTACCCTCCCATCTTCAGTTTGATCTTTCATCATAACGGTCAAATTTTCCACTTCTCTTTCTCTCCCATCTGTCCATCATATACTTGCACAATGTATTTGGTCCTGATTCATGGGGATTGGGGAATACTAGGCTGGCTCAGGGTAACCTATGGTGCTTAGGATTGGGCAAGAGGACTTCTAAGTGTCTACAGCCTGCCCATGGGCATGATGTTGGGTGAGTCCTTCACATGGCAGGGCAGCAGGCAGAGCTCCAGGTGTCTCTCTCAACAGTTGCTGCTTAGCATGGTGGTAGTCAGGCCCCTACATGTCTTCCTTTTCCCACACTGTCCTGTGTGTCTAAGACACACCATGCTGTGTAGCAGAGGACAAGTCTGTGGGCATCTTTCCCTACCTATGCTGCCTGGAATGCTGATCCGTCGGTCTCTGGCTGGTAGGTTTCTTTAAAGTCATGCTTGTACTGTGTTTTAAAATGATGCATACATAATATCTAAACATACACTTGTGTAGAATGTTATTTAATGGTTAAGATTTTAGTTTATTTCCCATCATTATTCTCTCTAGTCATCAATTAACATTTCTTCCTGCTCTCTAATATTTGTGTATCTAGCAAACAATATTTTCTTCCTTTGATTTTATAATGATATATACAACTAATCAAGGGGAACTTACTCTCGGAAATTGGCACTAATAATGATGGCTGCATTAAATTCTGTGACTCATTTCTAAGATTACTAGATAAAATCTTCTCCAATTCTTTACAAAATTTTATTTAAACATTCTGCTGTTCTTTAAAAATATAGCATATAATGAGCTCTTACCAAAAAGCCATAGCACTAATATTGCTATCAATACTTTAGACACAGAAGGTAGACATTCAAAATGGGTGATAATAACTGGCCTACAGTAAGAATAGTTGTACTTAAGATCTGTTCTATTTTTTTATTATTGCTTTTCATGTTACCCCCGCTGTGCTCATTCTGTGCAGCTTAGAGTGTATGTTAGCTTCAAGCACTTGTGCTTCCTACACGTCAGTTAATATATTCCAGTTAGTGATGTTCATCAGGCTGACCAGAGTGATAAAAGGAAAATAAGAAAGAAAGAAAGAAAGAAAGAAAGAAAGAAAGAAAGAAAGAAAGGTAATTTATAAAGGATAGTGGTGCAAAGTAAATACCAAGTGAATTTCTGAGAACCCACAGGTCTTACTCCTATTGTTTTGCTGGAAAGGTTTCAGTCAGAAAATAAAGATTTTTTTTTCCTATCAGTCTGTGCTCTAAAAGCAAAATGTTAAAGTTAAAGAAGATTCAAGAGCCTGTGTTTTAGTTAGGAAAACAAACCTAAATTTCCAGGAATCATCCCCATTGTCATTAACATTTCTTTTTGTCAGCAGACATACCAAGAAAAGTCAGCAAAACAATGTAATTACATAAGTTTTCATTTGTTTGTGAAATGTTTTCCAACCTAAACATTGCAGGACAAATTAGATCCTTTCTTCCTTCCTTCCTTCCTTCCTTCCTTCCTTTCTTTCTTTTTTTAACATTTATCATTTTTAACATTTATCATTTAATATAATAAAAGGGATACTTGAAATAAATCATCAAGGATTATAGGCATCATGATAGTCTGTTAGATAAACGTATTTTAATCATTTTGCTTATCAGTTTCCTGGAATAAAATTTAAGACAAAAACAATTATCTTTATTCTTTCATCATTTATTCATTTTTTCTTTTGATTTACTGAATGTGGATAAGGTTTCCCTACGCACTTTCAGCTCTAACATTTTTTTTCTGCCTACCACAATCATAAGGAACTTCTGTGTTTTCATTACACACCTAGGCAATGACACATGTGTGGACATTGATGAGGAAATCTCAAAATCAGACCATTTGGTTCTGACAAAGCTAATTTTGCACAAACTAATTCCATATGCTGTTTTCTTAGTCACCTATGACTTTTCATTATTTGTTTTATGACAGAGTTGCTTAAAGTATAAACATTTTCTTGCATCCATGGTGATCATAATTGCATCAAGAATTCAGAGTAATTACTGATCATAAACACATTATTTTAAGAGCATCTGGAAAGCAGGAATCTGTGGTGCAAGAGGCAAATAAGGGATATGGGAACCGGGTTAGAGACACTGGTGTAGCATGACTCCTTTTTGGAATATCATACAATAGTTATTATCCAGCTGCAGCATTTCTTGAACGTGATGGCTTATTGGTATATAACAAAGGTATCTTCAAATAAATGGATCACAATACTAAACCAAGCTGTTTAAATGAGTTTCTTGCTAATTCCCACACATTCCCGCTCAGACCAAAGAATTTGATTCTAATTTTAAGCACTCACTTTATGTGATTCACTTAAGACTATAGATTTCTTTCTGAATCTTCTGTCCATTTCTGCTGATTTTATCACACCTCCCCCTGCAGTGTCCAGAGAATCGGGTTTCAGTAGAAGAACTGCACTGTATGAGCTAATTTGGCCCATAGACCAGTGCAACAGAGTAAGGCTGCCTTCTGCTTTGTGGACCTTCTGTCCTCACCGATGCCTCACAATTTACAACCCTTGCCATATGGTCTTAATCAGTGTGTTCACCAGTATATTGAAAATATTAAAAGTTAAATATTAAGCAAATATTTTTAAGCTTGGCTTTATTCCTCATTTTTAGAAAATATTTATTTGTATAGATTTGTCTTTTATTGTATTAGGCACTTGAACTGTGCAATATGTATTTCATGGAGTTTCCAGAATAGGTAGTTATCTATCTTCCTTCTTTGCTTTGCTAATAAGAATGCATCTTAATGAGACTAGGATGACCTGTTATAGGCAATGGTTGTCAATATAAGACTGCCAATTTTCCAGAAGTTAAAATTCTGTGAGAAGATTTTCATTCAAATAGAGTGGTAAACTGGTCTTTTTGAGAAAGAGATGTTTCAATAAATACATGAAGGGGCTGAGGGAAGAAGCTATGAGAACATGTAGGAGATAACAGTGGATATAAGATACGATGTCCCTGCAGTGATCTCGAGCAAGCTAGGAGCCCATTTCAGCAAGACAGCCAAAGTAAGAGAAGCAGGAGAGAAGCCTTTCCTGAATGCAGTGGAATGACTTGTCATTATATAAAAAGTTACTGGTAAATGTGAGGCAGAGCAGGAATATAATATAACTTCTATCTTCATAAGTTAAGTTAGATAATATTGTAAGAGAAAAACTCTCAAATATACAAAAATAAAAGGAGATATTTTATTTTGGAGAAATGCTTGTTTTTACCATTGATTGCCTGCCTGTTTTCTTTATTCCATACATAAATTTAATGCATTGTGTGCATCATCTAAAGATGATCCAGGGGATACAAATTGGAAAAATAAGAGGTCAAAATATATTTATGTGTTAATGATATGATAGTATACATAAATGACCCTAAAAATTCTACTAGTAAACATCTCCATTCAGCAAAGTAGCTGGATTAAAAAAATAGCTCATAAAAATCAGTAGTCTTACTATATACAAATGACAAATGTACTGAGAGAGAATTCCTGGAGACAACTCCTCTTACAATAGCCCCAGTCAATACAAAATATCTTAATGTAACTTTAACCATACAAGTAAAAGATTTATATGATAAAACTTTCAGAGATTGACAAAAAAAAAACTTAAAGAAGACATCTGAAAATGGAAAGATCCTCCATACTCATAGATTTGTGGGATTAATAGTGAAAATGTTAATCCTAACAAAAGCAATCTACAAACTCATTGGAATCCATCACCCATGGTTCTTCTTGCTGTAGGTAGTTTATTGTATATATGTATAATAATATTATGGTATATGTTAAAAAAAAAAGAAAAAAAAGAAAGTGAATGATTGGGAAAGGAGTTAGATAGACATGAGAGAGAAGAGAACATAAGAGGAGAAAGTAATCAGAATGTATTGCATTACTTATATGTTAAAATTTGTCATAGAGCTAATATAAGTTATTTTGCTTTTTCCACTTTATGCAAATTTCCCATAAAATTTAAAATAAAAGTAGAAAATAATAAAAAATTTTCAACATGATTCTTCAGAAAATTGAAAGGACAATTTTCAACTTTATATGGAAACATAAGAAATCCAGGGTATCTAAAACGAGCCTAAATAAAAAAAGGAAAAAAAAAAAAAAAAAAAAAAAAAAAAAGCTGAGATATCACCATTTCTAATTTCAAACTGAACTAAAAGATGGAAGTTTTTAAAGTATAATGCTATTGACACAAAAAAGGACATGCTAATCAACTAAAATAAATGAAAAGACCCATACATATATCAACACACTTACTGACACCTGATATTTTATAAAGAATTAAAAAATACACACTGGATAAAAGACAGCATATTCAACAAATGGTGCCTTTCAAATTCAATTGCTGATTAAGACTCCAAATATATTCATACTAATCTTCTTGTACAAAACTCAACTCCAAATGGATCAAAGAGGTCAGATAAAATCAGATACAGGAGATAAAATCAGAGGAGAAAGGTGGAGTAGCCTTGAACCCATTGGAGCAACCACAAAAGAGAAACACTTTTGTGGCAAAACACCATTAATACCAGCACTAAAATAAGCAGTTAGTAACTGGAACTTCATGAAACTGAAAAGTTTCTCTATGGCAAAGGATATCATAACTCATACAAAATGTCACCCTATGTATGGGGAAATAAATATCAACTGCATGTAGATTGAAAGCTAATATCCAAAATATATAAAGCACTCAAAACACTAAATATCAAGTAAAGACCTCAATTAAAATTGGGGTATGGATCTAAATAGAATGCTCCACAGAGGAAATTAAAATAGCTGCAAAACACTTAAAGAAATTAGAACATCCTCAGCCATCACTGAAATGCAAATCAAAACTACTTGGAGATTTCATCTTATACCTGTCAGAATGGGTAAGATCAATAAAAACAAGTGACAATTTGTGCTGATGAGGATTTGGAGTAAGAGTAATACTCATCTACTGTTGTTGGAACTGTAAGCATTTGTGTTAAAAAAAAAAATTGGTAGGCAATGGCCCTCAACATCTGCTTTGATGCCTCTCTGGTTGGAGTCTTTCAGAGGACCTCTATGGTAGGCTCCCTTCCTGGTCCTTCTCTCAACCACTTCTGGTGTCTACTCTATTTGCCCTTCTGAATGAAAATTACGCACCCCCCCCCGAGTCCTCCTTGTTATGTATCACTCTAGGTCTGTGGGTTGTAGTGTGATTATCCTGTATTATGTGGCTAATATCCACTTATGAGTATGTAACATGTGTCTTTCTGGGTCTGGGTCACTACATCATTCAGGATGATCTTTTCTAGTTCCATCCATTTGCCTACAAATTTCAAGCTTTCTTTGTTTTTAATAGCTGAGTAGTATTCCATGGTGTAAATGTTTGCTTTGTGTCTTAGCTGTGTCAGAACAGTATGCTTCAGGTGGGCGGACAGTGCTTGACCAAGGCCCAAAGATGCTCGTAGGATGACAACTTATATGGATTATGGCCAGCGCCTGGATTCAGCTCTGCCAGTATGTTCCTTGTTACAGATGGGCATGGCAGGTATGCAGCTGGGTGTGTGTGTGTGTGTGTGTGTGTGTGTGCATGGGTCTGTTTGAAATCAGAACTCCAAGCTGCTCAGAAGCTCCACAGGCCCTGCTGAGATGACAGGGCTGTGACTATCTGCTCTGTGACCCAGGTGGGCTAGGCCGGTAAGCAGCTGAGGGGCTAAGAGAAAACAGATCAAAGGTACTTAGGTGCCTTGTGCTCTTTCTCGAGAGCCAGCAAATGTGGATTGTGCCTGTCCACTCCCCATCCTGTATCCAGCAAGCAGTAGAGAAGTGGTAAGAGCCTGGAGCTGCATGGATATCCCACAGTCCTTCCCAAGATGGCAGCTAATGTGGGCTGTCCCCCAGGATTTTTCTGTGTGTTAGCTGGGTGGCCAAGGGTCAGACCTACCAGTGCCCCCACACAATGTGTATCCTTCTCAGCTGGGAATCAGCAGCACTGGTGTTTTGTAGCTTTCAGTTTGATCTTTAGGTTACTGAAAAGTCTTGGTTTTCCTGCTAATCAGACACAGTTTCTTTATCTATTCTTTGGTTGAGGAACATGTGAGTTGTTTCCAGATTCTGGCTATTACTAATAAAGGTGCTATGAACATAGTTGAGCAAATGTCCTTCTTGTATGGTATAACATATCTCAGCGATATGCCCAGGAATGGCATAGAAAACTTTGGGTTATAATGAAGGGAGTCTTCTGTAAGTGTTGGGGGATAGAAGAACCTAGAGGGGACAGGAACTTCACAACAAAACCAAGAGAGCCAGAAAATTTGGGTCCATAGGATTCTGCAGAGACTGACGCACCAAGCAAAGACTATGCATGGTGAGAATGTAGACCTTCTGATCAGATGTAGTCAATAGGCAGAAGAGTCTCCTTGTGGGTCCCATAATATGGGGAAGAGGTGCTACCTGTGACATGGACTCTTGTGCCTACTCACTGACCACTTCCCCTGGAAGGGCAGCTCTGCTAGGTTATAGAGAAAAAGGATGCAAACATTATAAATGAGACTTGATAGCCTGGGGTAAGATGATAAAGGAGGTGGTCTCCACCTCTCTGATGACTAAGGAGGTGGGGAAGGCAGATGAAGGAGGGAGGCTGGGACTGAGAAGAGATGAGGGAGGGTGCTACAATCAGGATGTAAAGTGAAAAAAAAATTTAAAAATATTTATTATTATGTATACAATGTTCTGTCTGCATGTACACCTGCAGGCCAGAAGAAGGCATCAAATCATGTTATAGATGGTTGTGAGCCACCATTTGGTTTCTGGGACGTGAACTCAGGACCTCTGGAATAGCAGTCAGTGCTCTTAACCTCTGAACCATCGTTCCAGCTACGTAAAGTGAAATTCTTTTTAAAAGGCAATTCGAATTAATTCACCTTTCATGTTAGGAGAAAGACTGTAAATGTATAAATTTTCATTCTCTGTATTTTATTTTACCAAGTGCTTTATGTTATTTTGTAGTATGACATGTCAAACTAAGAAAAATGCATTAAAAATCGAATAAATGGAGATCTTTTTATTTAGCAGAAAAAAATAAAAACAAAAAAATTAAAAGGTGGTTTCTATTGAAGATGAGAGTTGATCTACTTCAAGATCCAGCTATATCATTCTTGGACCTATATCCAAAGTGCACTTCATTTTACCACAGAGGTACTTGTTTAACTATGTTCACTGCTATCCTATTCATAATAGGTAGAAATTAGAAACAAACTAGATATCCCTTAACCAATGAATTGTTAAAGAAAATATGGTAGATGTATACAATGGAATATTTCCCATTTAAAATGAAATAATCAGATAACTGGATGGAACTAGAAGAAAAAATAATCATCCTGATGAGGTAACCCAGTCCCAGAAAGACAAAAAGAGTGTACAATTGCTTCAATATGGATATTAAGTGTTAAGTCAGTGAAAACCAAGCTACAATCCATGATATTTTTTGTTTTGTTTTGTTTTGCATTCTATTTTTTTCAAGACAGGGTTTCTCTATGTAGCCTTGCCTGACCCAGACTCACTTTGTAGACCAGGCTGGCATCTATGTCACAGCAATCCACCTGCCTTTGTCTCCCTAGTGCTGGGATTAAAGGCATACACCACCACACACATCCCAATCCATGATATTCTACTGCAGGATATGTTGCTGCAATGGTGGTGGTGAAAAGCCTGTAGGAGTAATCAATTAACACTTGATTTAAGGACCATTTATGAGATGGAACCTATACCTAGAATTTTTTGATTGTGTGAGAATAAATAGCCCAGGGACCTAGGGTAAGACCGAGCACTTAGTTTTCCTAAAGGATTATAGCATGAAAAGGATTCCTAATGGAATTCTACTATACTCATGAATCAATGCCTTGTTCAGCTATCATCAGAGAAGTTTCCTTCTATAGCAGGTAACAAACACAGAAACCCACAGTCAATCTGCAGAGTAGGATACCTTGGAACACTCAGCTGTAAATGGAATGTCTCCATCAAATTTTATCCCTTAGGGCTCAGGGAACACTGGAAAATGGTGGGAAGAGATGAAAAGCAGGTGGAGTGAAGGAAACCAAGAAAATACAAACTCTGAATCAACAGGATCTATGTACATATGAACCCACTGAGACTCAAGCAGCATGCAAAGGACTGAACAGGTCTGCATTAGATTGAGTAGTAGAACTGAAAGGAGAATTTAATTTATGTTCCCGTCCCTATCCCAGAAGCCACTTCTAATTCATAACTGCTTGCATGTAAAAAATTCAATAGAGGGATATTGATAGGCTTTTTAGTCATTTCTTTTATTTAATCATTTACAGTATGATCCCAGCCCCCTTTCTCATCTCCACCTAGTACCACCCTCATGAGCACCTCACCCTTTTACCTCCTTTCCTTCTTCTTAGAGAAGGGGAAACCTCCAAGGGGTACCAACCCATCCTGGCACCTCAAGTGACAGCAGGACTAAGGGCATACTCTCCCATTAAAGATGGCAGCCCAGGTAGGGAAAAGAGATCCAAAGGTAGGCAACAGAGTTAGCAATAGCCACTACACCCATTGTTAGAAGATCCAATGATTACCAAGCTGCACATCTGCTACATGTGTAGGTATTCTAGGTTGGTTGGGTCCATGCATGGTCTTTGGTTCATGGTTCAGTCTCTGTGATCTCTCATTGGCCCATTTTAGTTTACTCTATAGGACTTCTTATGGTGTCCTTGACCCTTTAGACTCCCACAACCCTTTCTCTCATTCTTTCACAAGACTCTCTGAGCTCAATCTATTGTTTGACTGTATGGCTCTTCATCTGTTTCCATCAGCTTCTGGATAAAGCTTCTAAAAAGACAGTTATGTATTATCATTAATAGTGATAGCATTATCATTATAACACTCTCATTAAAAATGTAACAGGTTGGCTCTCTCCCATAGTGTGTGGTTCAATTTGGGCCAAACATTGTTTTAGCATTCCCTCTGTCTCTGTTCCATCTTTATCTTCACACTTATAGGCAAGACAGATTTTGGGTTGAAGGTTTTATGGGTGGATTTGTGTCCCTCTCCATCCACTGGAAGTCCCACCAGGCTACAGGGGGTGGTTACTTCAGGCTCCTCATCTATGTAGCTGGGTGCCTCAACTAGGTTCACCCCCATGGGTACATCTCCTTGTAAGCATTTTGTATATTTCAAGTGTATTTGTAGAATATAACCATATGTGAAAACCAGTTAACCCATTTCTGTAGTGATATCCACTTGTTCTTTCTGATAAGTGATCACCTTTCTTGGTCATGTGCTAAAGTGTGTATGTGGCAGATTTTTAAGATAATGCATTGGAATATCATGAAAGGGAGTTCTGATGTATTTTTGTCTATCCTTATTATGCAACACTTAATAGATTTTATTACAAATGTAGTTCTCCTACTGTTAATACACATAGTTGTAAGTTCTTGCTTTTGTTTAAAAAAATATTCTGATAAAGTTTTTGAGTATGTAAGTTAAAGACATCCAGTGTAATTCATCAAGATGCTTAAACAAAGCCCACTGAGTTTGTTTTCAATATCTTACAGCTAGAATGTAGAGTGTGTGGCGTGTTCAGTAGAGCCTTAGCATCTAGTTATGGTGGGCAAACAAGAGCAATGGCAATAGTGCTGTTCTTAGTGACTTTGAGGACCGACAAGTAACAACTCCTAGAGGGGTAACATATGGTGCATAAAACTGAAATTTCCATTTAATATATTTCCCCTCTTCCTCCTCCTCTTCCTTTTTTTTTTTTTATCTTTCTCCTACGTTTCTTCCTCCTCCTGCTTTAAAACACACACTGTAATCTTACAAATTAGTGCAATTTGATGAGCGTTATTAATAAATCATTAGTTCTGGTTAATTCATTGTCTATCCTTCCTTTTCCTGACCCCTTTTCATATTCCCACTAAAATTTTTATTTGCTAGATGTTTGTTGTATTTTTCATATTCATGTACATCCCTTCATCTCTTTTTACACATATTTAACATGGATTGTAAGAGTATATGCTCTCAAGTAGCTTCTTCATACACACTTCATTTTACCTTTCTCCTTGACCTTCACTTCCACCTTCCCATCATGAGTTAGCAGCTTTTTGTATGTCTGTTAAAAACCTCTACTGTAGAGAGCACGTAGATAGTCTGAGCTGATACCCTTTGTCTTTGCACGTCTTCCATTCAGCCTTTGTGTCATGATGATGTTTCAAAGCTATTGATCTAATAAGAGATCGCATTTCTCTGACTTCTTTGGTGCCTCTTGATCAGAGGTACTATCTCTACTGGGACCACTGCTGCTGGAAGTGCTGGACTTTGAGTCAGAGGCTGAGAAGGATGGGCTGAACGATAGGCACCCTTCCACTCTCCTACTAAGGCAGGAATAGATTTCCCACTGTCCTGTGAGGTCTCACTGGCCAATTGCCACTGTTTGTTTGTAATAATCGATTTTATTTAGCCTTTAAAGCTGTGTTTAGTTCTACTGTTTTTAAGTATTATGCAAGTATTCTATTTTTCCTATGTTTTTGTTAAGTGCAATCACCAAATTCCAATGATTGCTAACATTCTTCATAATTAATTTACTTGAGTTTATCTCTAGGCTGTGAGCCAATACCTGGGAGTCATGATTTTGAGTCCCAGAGAACTCCATCTTAACCTGATCAGAAAACTTTCTGTGATTTTTTTTATTTCACTCAAATACTACTATACAAGCTCTTGGTGGAGAAATGACATCAGTAGTCTAATCCATCTGTGGGCCTTGTATGTTATAGGGACAACCATCCAGGCATTTTGTAATAATGACAAAACTTTTCATAAGGGTAAACAACTACTCTCTTAACTGCATTTGAAGCCTGCTTGTAGACATAGGCTGTGGAGAGAACCCATTGATTTTTGTACTAAATAAATATATTGTCAAACTGCTAACTAAATATTCATTTATTTCAATAAATTTGTGCTGTTCTCAGTCTCGGTCACAAAGACTGATAATTACACTGGGTTTTAGTTAATGCAGAGATTCATTGCTGCTTAAGCATTTGGAATAACTGACTTTCAGTCCTCAGACACAGACAGGACATCAATATGAATAACTGAACACTAAAGACTTAGAAAACATCATGGAAGACGGTCTGCTGAGGGGCTGTGCAATGTTTTCCCTCAATATTACATAAATGTTGCACATATTAAGTCACAACAGCTATGATCACATGCACAAGATCTGTGCAAGACCAAGCCAGATAAAAGTAATTCCAGAGTGCTTGTTTTGAGATTCTAGCAGTGGGCGCACACCTGTCCTCCACTATTCCAGGAATGCAATCCTTTGGGAGAGATGTACATGGAGACTGAAGTAGGAAGAGCATGCCTGCTTACCCTACTGAGTAAGCTAAATCAACTCTGGTGATCAATAGGTGACAGAGGTTACAGCCTTGTGTAGCTTGGTGTTTGGGAGCAGGAGCTGTCTCTGATTCTTTTGCCTGCTTTTACAACACTTTCCTTCCTAGTGGGTTGCCTTGGCCAGACTTTATATGAAGCGATGTGCCTAGTCTTATTATAATTTTATATGATGTGTTTGGTTGATAGCCATGCCTTTTCTGAAGGGAACAAAGAAGAAGTGGATCTGGGGGAAGAGGGAATGTGGTGATGAAAGACTGGAAGGAGAGAAGGGAGGGAATACTGCAGTTGAGGATGTAATTTGAAAGAAGAATTAATTAAAAAAAAAAAAAGAAATTTCAGAGTGTCTCCCAAGACCTTACACCTAGCAGAAGTTATCCCCAGCTGATAATCTGATACCATAGGAACAGCCAATTTTCATCAAGAGCACCGACACTGATAGTATCCCCAAGTCTCAGAAAAAGATGCTACAACTATGTTCATGTGGACAATATTAATTAGACCCATTTGGGTCAATAAGTAGATAATTAAAAGCAAAGCAAAATTAAATATTAATCTCTGAGTGTACATTTGTATGTGTGGATGCCCTCAGAGGCTGGAAGACAGTGTTGTATACTCTAAAGGTAGAGCCATTATTAGTTGTGAGCTGTCCCACTTGTATTCCTGGAACTGAATTCCAGTCCTCTGAAAAAGCAGCAATCTCTCTTAAATGCTTAGCCAGCTCTCAGTCTTCCCTAAATGATGATCATATGGTTGTGGATGTACATCCATACAGAAGCCAAAACATTTCCCTTAGGCATGATTTTCATCCTCTAGCTAAGGTCCACTATTTAAAAGTCTAAACATGGGAAGATGTATTATTTGTCGTAGGTACTTTTGCTATGGAGACATGGATAATGAGCACAGGAAAGACTAGGGAAGAACTGTCACTGTTGATTTTTCAGAAGGAATATTGATAGTGCCTTGCCAGCAGTTTACCCATAGCTCACAGCATAAAGCTGATAGAGTTTCTTAAGGTCAACCCAGAAAGCAGTATGCAAGCAGAGATGGAATAAGGCTGACGGCTAAGGTCACAGCATCTGTTTTTTTACACTCTGTGACTTTGTAACACAAGAGTGGTACCATCTCAATGGACTTCACACAGGAATTCCCTTTTGCATCTTGCCCTTCTTAATTAACAAAGCCAATTTAGACATCTTAATAACATTCTCCAATTCTCCTCCATCCAAGGATAGCTGGATTATTTATTAGCTGGCAATGTGAGTACAGACTCTATATACTTTTCTTGTCTATTCAGTATGCGAGATTGTTACAAATACACTGCGATTTTTTAAGATCTTGAAGTTTTAAAAAATGTTTTCATGGGATATCATTCTTAAATTAATTTTACTTTTCATATTTTGGTCATTTTTACTAAACAATTTTACTAAACACATTTACTAAACACTTAAGTGTGAATTCTCTCTTCTAATATTTTAAATGGAAATTATTATAAGAAATATTCCAAAGTGTTTCTGTATATCAGAATGAATTACTTACTTATACATGGGATTTTGGAAGGAGAAAGAGACAGAAGTTTATGCATTTTAGATTTTTAAATCTAATTGGCTGGATAATTGTCATGGCAAAAAGACCACCACCAACAACACAGAAGTGCTAGCGAGAAGTGATTTTAAAAATCAACATTTTAAAATGTCATGCTCTCTTCAAAGCTCTAAACTCAAACTGGAATATAATATTTCTAATTTTGTGGATTATTTCTCCAAACAGTTCAATAAATCTATAGAACAATTCTCTTTCTATTGAGTTTAAAATATAGTAAGTGTCTTGAAAGTTATTACTTGTGGAAAATGCTGATGATTCAACTCAATTTCTTTACTGGAGGTTTTGTAAGACTGTTCAAGCACCCATGTTTGGGATGGGCAGAAGGGAAGTTGGAGAGAAAGAAGGGAAGCAGAGACAGAGGCAGACAGAAAAGTTCTTTTAGTTATGCTTGGGACTGTGAACCAAGACACGATTTGAGAAGCTATTGTTTCACAAATGATGTAAAACAACTGTAATACCTAATATATGGATAATTAGTTAGATTTAATGTTACTCTGGAATTTGATTGACCTTTGAAATTAAAATTCACTAATCCATTCCATTGGCTCTTTATATCCATGCCATCTATGTTCTTTGAGTACTTGCAAACTCTTACCAATTAAGGATATAGGAATCGTTAAAGATGAGTAGGACACAGTCTCTTAGAAGACAGTCTTGAGATTAATAGAAGAATGGGCATCCAACTATCTGTGAATGAGGGTGTTTCAGACCAATGGCAGCATTTCAGCTGTGCATGGTAACATAATATTGCTCCAAGTTATTTTGTGTTGAGAAAGAAAGTTCAATTCAGAGGAAATGCTTTGAGAAAAAGAAAGATAAAAACAATGTGTATGGTATTGGCTGCTTCTCAGAAATGGCAATGAAAACATGGCTGCATAGATATTTTGACACAGAGATAACAGAGAGTGTAAATTAAAAACAATAAGATGTCTATTCTTAGATAATCTGCAATGAACTTTATAAGAACAATTTGGGTTTTCAATGGAGTCTGTATTGTTTGGAGAGAAAAGGGTCACAGAGCTTGGAATAAAAAAAATATACTGAGTCATTTTTTTGATAATTTTCAATACATTTCTTGTACTTTTGGGAGCTATTCAGAAGCACATAGACATACATTAAAATTTCCCTGGATCTTGTGATGTCTGCTAATTTCTTGGCCTTCAGGTTTGAAAACCTAAAAACTGGACTTAAAGGGATAGCTCATTAGCAGAGCATACACTTAGTTGAGGGGACAGTGAATTAAAACACCCACCTCCAAAGAAGAAATGAAACAAATGAAACCAGAGCATGGAAAGAGAAGAGAAATAAGATGAAATAAAATATTATAAGGGAAATGGAACAACAACAACAAAACAAATAGCTAACAAATTCTGGTACACCTACAGGAATAGTGAAGACTTGTCACATTGTGTTGCAAAAGTAAATAGTGCAGCCACTATGGGCATCAGCATGGAGGTCCTCACAAATCTAATATATAACTGCTGTGTTTGGTGCTACATAGGTCTCTTGTACCTTTATATGCATCTCCTTCTTTAAATTGGGGAATTATTCTTCTATGATTTTGTTGAAAATATTTTCTGGGCCTTGGAATCTTCTCTTTCCTCAATGCCTATTTTCCTCAGGTTTCATGTTTTCCTGATATCCTTGGTTTATTGGATTTTTTTTGTCAGGAATTTTTCAGATTTAGCATTTTCTTTGATGGTTACTTTAAGATCTATGATTGTATTTTTCTAGTCCCAAGATTCATTCCTCCCTCTCTTGAATTCTGTTAAAGAAGCTCACCTCTGTGTTGCTTGCTTTTTTCTCTAAGCTCTCTCATTTCCATTTTTCATCTGTCTGTGCCTATGTCATTGTTTCCATTTTCATCTTCAGACCATAAACTGTTTTATTGATTTTATTCATCGGATTGTATATCCTGAGTTTCTTCCAGTGCCTCTTTATAGTCCTTCAGACCTTGAACTGTTTTATTGATTTCTTTCATCTGTCTGTATTTTCCTGAATCTCTTCCAGTTCCTCTCTATAGTTCTCTTTATGTCTTCAACCTGTTTAGCTGCATCTTCATGCATATGTTTTCTTCATTATAATCTTCATTACTAAGGATTTGAGGTCATTTTCTTGTATTTCAATTGTGTTTGAGTTTTGGGGGTTGCTTTCTTTGGGACAACTAGGATCTGGAGATGTTATACTGTTTTGGTTTTTGTTGTTTATGTTTTTATGCTGTTCTTTTGTCATTTTGCTTTTTTTGATGTTGGGAGGTAGCTTCTGGTGTCCTTCACTGGTCATTGAGAGTGGATTGTTGGTGAATGACTATAAGTCAAGGGTCTTTGCCTGTGGCGATCAGGGAACTCTTCCTGGGACAGGCAGGTGACCTGGTTTTGGCTCCCAGTAACTTGCTTCACACCCTGGACTCCCCACTGAGTCAGCAAGGGTATGTGATGGTACTCTGCAGCTCCAGGATCAGTTTGAGATAGTGTACATAGAGCCAATTATTCTATCTTTTGCTGTGCTTTGAATATCCTGCCGTTGGACCACAGGTCTTTGTGTCCTAGGCTCAGATCACCCTAGAATGCCTGAACCTCTGCTAGCTTCTAGTGGTTGCTTAGGTTTCTATGTGATCCAGCCAGGCATTTGTGCCTAGGTTCTGCCTGCCAGGGAGGGAGCAGCTACTGCCTTCTGATTGTTGTAGGTTGGCTAGATTTTTGCCCTATCCCCTTAGGCCTTCCCAGCCTCTCCCTAGAACTTGGGAGGCCCTGCAAGACTTGTTAGTTTTCTGCCCTCATCTTCCTGATATGATTTAACCAAAATTATTAATGAGTAGAAGAGCAGCTTTAGGATTTAAAGTAAAAACGACTGATTGGTTTTTTATAGAGAAGTTTAGATTTGTGTTTCCTTTAATATTTTTATAAGATTACTTTTAAGATAATTGATTCTTGAACTGTAAGTTGCACTCTGCCAGTAAATAAAAGATGACTGAGAAATTACCTTGCTTACTTATATTCTATTAATATCTAACAAAGTTGCTTAGTTATAGATATATGTAGGTTATTGGAAACAATTTGTGTTTGTGTTTCTTTATCACCCATAATACATTAAACATTTGATCATGGGAAGGTATTGAGGAACGTGTTTTCTTACATACACTCATTGTAAATATTCACTTACAGAAAGTAGGATGTAAGGTGATTTTTGTGCTACTTGAAGATCTTGCTGGAATATATAAACTGTGGGAGAAATTATAAAGTTGTTGGAACTTGCTCATTGGAGTTTGTTCCATTTCCTAAGGTATATATGTTTATGGGCAGCAGCTGGTTAGGTTGGAGCTCATTCTTTGTCATTTCTTCCACCCACCAAATGTACAATAGCTGTTTGGGTTGGAATATTTTTATATCCACAAAGATGTGTGTATGTATATATGTATGTGGATATAGTTGTTGGAATCCATTTCCATCCATTATATATGTGTGTATGTATGTGTGTATGTATGTATTTTTGTGAATGTGTACAGTAAGTAAAGCAGAAATAAAGAAGCTGTTGAAACCTATCTGCTGGATCAATTTCTCTCTCTCTCTCTCTCTCTCTCTCTCTCTCTCTCTCTCTCTCTCTCTTTCTCTCTTTCTCTCTCTCACTCTCTCTTTTTCTGTGTGTGTTTTTCTTTCCTATCCTTTGTTTTTTATATTCTTGCCACTATTAGTGGAAGCCCTTACTTCCATGTTGGACATGGACTTTTGAGTAACCTGAGTTGGTAGTCCTGGTCATGGTCACTCATATTTAGCTACAAAATAAACACTTTTGTCCTCTTTGAGATTAGAGCTGTGTGTTTGTATTGGCACTCATTTTTCACATTTCATACAGCTCTAAATCTCATAGTCAATCTAATATATCCTGTGGGACCTGTAAGGCCCAAATTACACAGTAGAGTTCATACTTAATATTGTCTATGATCTTTCATTTGAGATGTACAGGTTTTACTTAATAGTTTTGTATCATATAGTGATACTTTGAAAATTAATTAAAATTATAAACAAATAATATGAAAAGAGTTATAATATCTGTGAAATTCTGAATGTATAATAAATTCTTTTTAATATATTTTATTAATTTATTCATATTACATCTCAATTCTTATCCCATCCCTTGTATCCTCCCATTCCTCCCTCCCTCCATTTTCCTCTTACTCCCTTCCTCTATGACTGTGACTGATGAAGACCTCTGCCCCCTGTATATGCTTATAGGGTATCAAGTCTCTTTTTGGTAGCTATCCTTCCTCTAAGTGCCACCTGGCCTCCCCATCCAGTGGATGTGGTCAAATATGGGGTACCAGAGTTTGTGTGAAAGTCAGACCCAATTCTCCACTCAACTGTGAAGAATGACCTGCCCATTGGTTAAATCTGGGTAGGGGTTCGAAGTTTACTGCATGTATTGTTCTTGGCCAGTGCCATAGTTTGAGCAGGACCCTTGGGCCCAGATCCACCCATCATAATGTTCTTGATGAATAATAGAATAAAGTACTATACTGGAATAAAAAATTATATAAGTTTCAGGTTTAGTTAATTTTCTTTGCTATGTCCATTTTCTGTATAATTCTGTGACATCTGTAAAAGACTGAATTCACAGCATGTTTTTTGAAAGTTCTTTGCTAATATATACAGAACTATCATGTCAGTGCATGCCAGTGTATGCATTTTACTGTATAGTTTAGTATTAAGAAAAAATGCAGTGCAAAGTCAAACTTTACTAGTACATGATTTGCTCTTCAGTGTTACAAACATTGTTTTCCCTCTCCATAAAATCCTTATCAATGATTGTCATATGAACAGCTCTTTTGCAATGTCACAGTATTTTAATAGTACTTATTTTGAAATAAGTTTATTTTCTGTTGTAACAGAGGTTTACCGTCAGAGACTCTGTAATGGCATCTTCAAATATTGCATTTGTGTAGTCTTTTACCTTATGTTGATTTTTTCAGAACTGACAAAGTCTCTCCAAAAATTTCAAGAGGTAAAAGAAAGTCACATATCTGGATTAACATAAGCATATAGGTTTCTCATGGTCCCTCCCTCAGCAATATAGATGGAAGTGAATGAAGGCTTAGAGAGGAGGCTCAGACAAGCATATGTGGCCAAAAGAAGTTCTTGGAGGCATGGTAGCTGAAAACTGAGAAAAGAGTGCCAGGGTTGCAGTTTTTATGAGTGGACATTTGTGCTCAGTGGGTTTTCTAGTGATGCAGCTATTTTTGAGTTAATGTTGCTTTATATAAGTAATCCTTCACCAATATGCCTGTTAGTAAGCCTAATAAGATTAACTGGTTCACCAAATGGAATATTGGTGAAGCCATTACTCTGCTTTGTGATGGGTTCCACTTCTGGAGTGAACAGACCTGTGTGATGTGTATTTCCAGGAAAAGTCTGTAGCAGTGATTTCATTTAATGTGTTAAATTTGTTTTTCCAGTAGTTAAAGCTATCAAGATATACTATAATAAGCATGACTCTATTGCATTGAATGGACGAAGTACTTAGTGTGAAAGTTCTAGTGGTGGAGAATTAGAAATAATTGATCTAAGAGCACAAACTGCTACCTGAATCTTTTTTTTCAATATCCCCCCCCAGAATAAGTTTTTAAGGTACACATACTCAGGGATAAAAGTATAATTCAGCCTTTCTAAAACTAAACTTTAAAGAACATATTTTATAAGTACATTTATATATTTTTAAAACTTGCAATATTAATAAATAAAATAAAAATGAACAAGACTGTCTAATTCCGGTGGGAACTAGTCTCCTTAAGCAGATCAATGAAGACTCCAGCTCATCTTAAGGGAAGAAAACTTATCCACCTGAGAGGAGGCCTACATCCTAGCAAAATTTATATGTATTTGCACACACTGAAAAAAAAAAAAAAAGAAAATGCTATGATTTCACACTTTAGCTTTAAACATTTATTTTATTGTCTCATTTATAAATCTGTTCTACAAAAATGTTGAATGTCCATTTTTTTGCCCTTTTGTATTTAAAATCATAGCTGATGCATATAAAATATGAGCCAAATGGTATGAGAAGTATGTTGACAACTAGGGCAAGGGAGACAGTAAGTGGGTAAGGCACAATCCTTTCAATAATAAAGAAATGAGTTTGAATCCTCAGAATTTACATAAAGCCAGGGACAATAACACTTAGAAGTCAGCCCTTCACTGCTGTGTAAATATGTGATATGGATATAGGAAAACCTGGATACCATCCAGGCCAGGCTAATTTAGGAAGAGGCAAGCAATAAGAGATTCTGTCACATAAGGTATAAAGACAGGACTGGCCCCAAGATTGTCTTCTGAACCTAAATTACATGCTCTGTCACACAGAAGCCCCTACATCCATGAACATACATGCATATACTTTAATATACATGTCACATACACAGTCTCCACACAAAATTTTTAAAAAGTGCCTTAAACTAGAGTAAATGACATTTTATTTAAAAATTTTACTTTCTTTTTAGTAGAAAGTAATGGGAATATAACTCAGTAAAGGTTTATGTGACCACAGTTTATAAATGAATAGCATAACGTAAAGAACCTAAGATACATAGACAACAAATGTTTGCTATGCTGCTATAGTCCACAGCATCAACATGTCAATGTGAACCTAGCATTGAGAAATAATTTTGCAGAGTACTTGAGGGGTATCAATAATATGGAAAAGGAGGGACTCAAATATATCCTAGTTACAGAATGGCATTTTGCACCCTCTCTGTGGTCACCTTGCACTGCTACAAGACCAGGATGCTTTGCTTAGATGCAAAGAGAAAAAGAGGAAGTAGCATGCAGAAGAAATAAACTTCACACAACACTTTTCAGGGAAATATAGTCCAGCTGACAGAAAATAGCATCAGAATGTGAGAAACTGCATTGGGAATTTTGCTTCGCAAGGTCTTAGACTTGCATTTCTAAAAAAGCAATCTATTAAGACTGAATTTAACATGGATGATGTTATTTGTGAATAGTTAAAGTTTTCTAATTAAAAACACAATAACAAAGGCATCCCATTTAAAATTGATTTTTATTAATTAATGTATTTATTCATTCATTCATGTTACATCCTAAAGCCCCCTCCCTATTCTTTTCCCAGTCCCACCCTACCTACCACATTCTTTTTCCTGTATTCCTCAGAAAAGAGGAGCTCCCCTACCCATCCATCCCAGATCATCAAGTTGCACTAAGACTAAATTCGTCATCATCCCCTGTGGTCTGTTAAGGCAGTTTAGTTTGGGGGAAGTGATTTAAAAAAAGGCAGGCAAGGAAGTCCATGTAAGAGACAACCTCCACTCCCCTTAATAGTGAGCCCACATGAAGCCTGAGATGCCCATCATCTCCATCTTATAGAGCACCTAGGCTCAGTCCATGAATGGTCCTTGGATGGTTATTCAGATTGAACAGGAACCTCTTGTCCCTGGATAGTTGACTCTGCTAGGTTCTTTTTTTTTTTTTTTTTTTTTTTATGGATCTCTTGTCACACCTAGTTCCTGTTATTCTTCTCCCCACTTTTTTACTAGACCTCCTATGATTTGCCCAATGCTTGGCTATTAATCTCAACATCTCTTTCAAGCAGCTGCTGAGGGAGAGCCTCTTTGAGGACAACTCTGATAGGCTCTTGTCTAATAGTGTAGCAGAGTATCATTACTATCATAAGAGGTTGATGCTCTTCCATGGAGTGGGTCTTGGACTGGCTCAGCCATTTGTTGTATATTCCCTTAATCTTTGGTCTGTTCTAGTGTTATCCCTGTTTTTCCTACACTAGGAATACTGTCTAGTTAGAGGTCCTCTTCATTCTCCATGACCCCAGTAACTAGGAATTTCTGGTAGTATTGTCCTCATATACTCTCAGTGGTCTATTCTGATTTAGGTCTCCAGTTTGTCACAGAGATGCCCCCACGAAGTTTCTTTTTTCTCTGCAAGCCTTCTCTCCTCCAGCCCCCTCCTTCCCCAGGTCTGATCTCCACCTTCATTTCTCTTTTTTCTCCCTATCCAATCTTCTTCCTTATCTTTAATTACTAACACTATCTATTCTATTTCCTCTTCTGAGTAAGATTAAAGCATCCTTACTTGGGTCTTCCTTGTTAATTATCTTCATTGAGTCTGTGCATTGTGGTATGTTTATCCTGTAGTATACTGCAAAACTATGCTCATAAGTGAGTACATACCATCTGTGTCTTTCTGGGTCTGGGTTACCTCACACAGGATAACCATCTACTTCCATCTATTTTCTGCAGATAGTACAAAGTCCTTGTTTTTAATGGCTGTGTAGTATTCCAATGTGTAATTTACCACAGGTTCATTATCTATACTTCAGTGGAGGGACATCTAGGTTGTGCCCAGATTCTGGCTATTACAAATAAAGCTGCTATGAACATAATGAGCAAGTGTTGCATGGTGGGGAATATTTTTGGTATATGATCAGAAGTAGTATACCTGAGTTTTGAGGTAGAGCTATACCCAGTTTCATGAGAAAGCATCAGATTGATTTCAAGAGTTGTACAAATTTGTACTCCCACCAACAATGGAATTGTGTTCCCCTTTCTCCACGTCCTTGCCAGCATATGCTGTCACTTGTGTTTTTTTTAATGTCAACCATTTTGATGAGTGTAATGTCAAATCTATGAACCATTTTGTTTTGCATTCCCCTGATGACTAAGGACAGGGAACATTTCTATGAATGCTTCAAGACCATTTGAGATTCCTCATTTGAAAATAATCCATTTTTAATTAGGTTATTTTTTGGTGTTTAATTTTGGGGGTCCTTTATATATTTTGAATATTAGGCATTTGTGGGAAATAAGTTTGGTGAAAATCTTTTCCCAGTCATTAGACTGTTGTTTCATTCTATTGAGAATGTTTTTTGCCTTACAGAATCTTTTCAGTTTCAAGTCTCATTTATTAATTGTTAATCTTAGAGCCTGAGTGGTTCACGTTCTGTTCAGAAAATTGTCCTTTGTGCCAATAAGTTCAAGGTTCTTCCCAATTTTCTCTCTTAATAGGTTTAGTGTATATAGTTTTATGTTGAAGGCCTTGATCCACATGGACTTGAGTTTTCTGCAGGGTGATAATATGGAACTATTTTCATTTTTATACTTGTAGACATATAGTTAGACCAGTAACATTTGTTGAAGATGCTTTTTTTTTTTCCATTGTAAGGCTTTGGCTACTTTGTCAAAAATCAAATTTGCATAGGTGTGTGAATTCATTTGTGAGTCTTTGATTCAATTCTATTGGTCCACCAGTCTATTTCAACGCTAATAACATGCAGTTTTTCTTATTACTCTTGTGCTGTAGTATAGCTTGAAGTCAGGGATGGAGATACTTGCAGAAGTTCTATTGTTGTCTAGGATTGTTTTCACTATTCGGAAATTTTTTTCCATATGAAGTTTAGAATTGTTCTTTTAGGATGTGTAAAAAATTGTGTTAGTATTTTGATAGGGATTATACTGAATCTGTAAATTACATTTGGTAAGATGGCCACTTACTAAGTTAATCCTACCAACCCTTCAGGGTGAAAGATCTGTGCATCTTTTGATACCTTTTTCAGAGACTTGAAGTTCTTGCCTGACACGTCTTTGACTTGTTTAATTAGAGTTACACCAAAGATACTTTATTTATTTGTGGCCATTCTGAAGAGTCTGGTTTCCTTAATTCCACTTTCAGCCTGTTTGTCCCTTGCATACAAGATTGTTACTGTATTTTTAAATTTAATTTTGTATTCAGCCACTTTGCAGAAGGAGTTTATCACCTCAAAGGAGGTCTCTGATAGAATTTTTGGTTACTTATGCATACTATCATTCCATCTGTGAATAGCACTACTTTGACTTCTTTTCTGATTTGTATTCCCTTGATCTACTTTAGTTGTTTTATTGCTCTCGCTAGAACATCTAGAACTATATTGAAGAGATACACCGAAAGTGAGCAGCCTATATTGTCATTGTTTTTGATGTCTCACCATTTAACTTGATGTTGGCTATTAGATTGCTGTATATAATCTTTAATATGTTTATGTAAAAGTCTTGTATCCTTGATCACTCCACAGATCTTTCATAAAGGCATGTTGGATTTTGTCAGAGTTTTTTCTGTATCTAATGAAATGATTATGTGATTTTTTAAATTTCAGTTTGTTTGCATGGTGGATCACATTAATGGATTTTCTAATGTTGAACCATGCCTGCATCCCTGTGGTGAAGCCTACTTGATTATGGTGGGTGATTTAGTTGATGTGTTCTTCTATTAAGTTTGCAAATATTTTATTGAGCATTTTTGCATCAATGTTATTGAGTAAAATTGGTCTGAAATTCTATTTCTTTGTTGCATCTTTCTGTAGTTTAGGTATCACAGTGACTGTGACCTCATAGAATGAGTTTTTCATTGTTCCTACCATCTGGACCTGAGTTTTTGTTTGTTTGCTTGCTTTCTTGGGTTCTGTTTTTGTTGTTGTTAGAAGACATTTAATGACTGCTTCTATTTCCTTAGGGGTTATAGGACTATTTAAATGATTTACCTGATCTTGATTTATCATTGGTAGGTGAAAGCTTTCAGAAAAATATTCCTTTTCCTTTAGATTTTCCAATTTTGTGGAATACAGGATTTGGAAGTAATACCTAGAGATAGTTTTTATTTCTCTTGTTATTTCAATTTTTCATTTCTGAATTTGTTAATCTGAGTACTCTCTATCTACCTTTTAGAATTACTAGGGGTTTGTCTATGTTATTGATTTTCTTAAAGTACCAGCTTTTGTTTCATTGATTCCTTGTATTGTCTTTTTTTTTTTTTTCCTAATTTAGTTATGTCAGCCTGAGTTTGACTATCTCTTACCTTCTTCTCTTCTTGGTTATGTTTTCTTCCTTTTCTTTTTTTCTAAATCTTTCAGGTTAGCTGTTACCTTGCTAGCATGGGATCTCTTCAATTTCTTCATGCAGACATTAAATACTTTGAATTTTTTTCTCAGTACTGCTTCACAGTGCCCCATAATTTTGGGTAAGTTGTGCCTTCCTTTTCATTGAATGAAGCCATTGATTTCATTCTTTATTTTTTCCCCTATTGGTCATTGAACCCAGAGTTGTTCAGGTTCCATGATTGTGTATGCATTTGTTATTTCTTTTCTGGTTGAGATCTAGCTTTAATCCTTAGTGATCTGATAAAGAACAATGGTTTAAATACATTTACTTGTATTGGTTGAGCATTGTTTCATGACCAACTGTATGGTTGATTTTGGAGATGTTTATCTGTGATGCTAAGAAGAAAATATATTCATTTATGTTTATGTGAAAAATTCTGTAGGTATCTTTTGGTCTATTTGATCAGGACACCTGTTAGTTTAATTATTTCTCTATTCAGTTTCTGTTTCAGTGATTTGTCAATTGGTGAAAGTGGGTGTTGAATCCTCCCAATATTAATATTTGGGGATTAATGTGTGATTTCAGATTTAATATTTCTTTAACAAATATAGATAATTGGAGCATAGATGTTCAGGGTTGAGATATCCTCTTGGTGGATTTTTCCTTTGATGGGATTGAAGTGTCTTTCCCCATCTTTTTGATTAATTTTGATTGAAAAATCTATTTTATCAAATGTTTAGGGCGGTTACTCCAGCTTGCTTTGTAGATTTGTTTGCTTGGAAATCCTTTCTATAGCCCTTTACTCTGAGGTAATGTCTACCATTGCTGATGAACTGTGTTTCTTGAATGCAGGGCAATGTTGGATCTGCTTTACATGACTATTCTGTTTTCCTGTGTTTTTATTGGAGAACTGATTTCTTGGCTGTAATTGGCCTCATTGGGGTAGAGTTTTCTTTCTTCTGTAGGATTGGTTTGATGCTGAGATATTGTTTCAATTTGATTTTGTCATGGAATATCTTGTTTTTCCTTCTAGGTAATTGAAAGCTTTGCTGACTATTGTCTGCTGGTCTGATATCAAAGGTCTCTTAGTGTCTGTGTGACATCTTCCCCGGACCCTTCTGGCTTTTGTAGTTTCTGTGGAGAAGTAATAGATATTTCTGTTAGATCTGCTGTTATACCTTTTTTCTCTTACCACTTTTAATATGTTTCTTTGTCCTGTCAATTTAGTGTTTTGAATATTATATAGCAAGAGAAATTTTTTTTCTGGTCTACTCTTTTGTTGTTCTGTAAGCCTCTTGTATGTTTAAAGGCACCTCTTTCTTTAAGTTATGGAAAAATTCTTCTATAATTTTCTTGCAAATATTTTCTGTTCCTGGGAACCTGGAATCTTCTTTGTTCTATTATTCCTATTACTCTTAAGTTATATCTTTTCATGGTGTCCTACATTTTGGATGTTTTGTGTTAGAAGTTTTTTGACTTAATATTTTCTTTGACAGAAGTATCAATTTCTATATGTGTATCTTCTACTCCTGTGATTTTCTTCTCCATCTCTTATATTCTGTTGGTGATGCTTTCCTGTCTGGTTCATGTTTTCTTTGCTATGTTTTCCATCTCCAGAATTTCCTTGGTTTGTTTATTCTTTATTTATTCTACTTTCATTTTTAAGTCTTGAACTGTTATATTCATTTCTTCACCTCTTTCTATTTAACTGTATGCCTTTGACAGCTTCTATTTTTTTTTTTTGGTGGTAATTTTCTGTATTTCTTTGATGGATTTATTCATTTTCTCTCTAGATGACTCTAACAAATTCATAAGAATTGATTTAAGTTAATTTTCCTGTGCTTTAGCTGCATTAGTATATCCATAGTTTGTTGAAGGTTTTTGTGGAGCCTTATTACATTGTTTTTTCTTAATTGTGCTCTTATGCTGGCCTTTAACCATTGTAATTGTCCATAGGTTGTTTGATTTTGGAATCTCCTGGCGTTTTTTGCGGGACTTTGTGATCCAATGAGGTCCTTATGGTCTCCTCAAGACAGGTAGTAGAGCTGAACCAATATCTGTATCTGCATGTCTCTGAAGTCTTGAGTCATCTTCAGGATGGCATGGGAAGTTCAGAAGAACAATAGCAGGCACTAGCATTTGATCAGCCTTGCAGCAGCATGCTAGCTGTCAGGAGACACTGTGCTACTGGAACTCAGATTGGGGTGGGCTCCGCCATTTTGAAACCAGTACTCTGTATGCGCCTATTGTCAAACTGGTCTCTACAGGAGGACAGTAGAAGCATGGACTGGAGATTTAAATGCTCTCTCACATAACTAGGCACTACTCTCAGGGAAATGGGAGGTGTTTCAAGGTCTAGTTGCTGGAGCACAGTGCCCCTAGGACTGGGCACCCACAACTGAGAAGGTGTGAAGCACTTGACAGTGTAAACCTAAATCCAAGACCATGTACAACTCCTGGAACTGGGAGACCACTGGGAACTGTGCATCCTCAGCTCCCAGGATGTCCTCTATATTCTGGGAAACAACAGTGTCATTGTTTTGGAGTCAACTACCAGGTATCTCACCAGATCAACAGTCTCTGATCTTCTGCCTCTCAAATACCTTATGCAGTGACCACTGCCATATTGTAAAGTGCTTTTGAATTGATAATATTGTAACCTAATTTTCTATAAGTTTTTATATTAATATTATTAATGTAATGTATGTGTGATAGAGAGAAATATATCTATGGTTTATTATAGAAGATATAAACATATGTATAATCAGATGATTTAAAATAATTAGAAGCAGAAATTATAACACTATTCCTTAGCTTGTCTGAACTTTCTTGTGATGATCTTCTAAATTCTTACAAAGAACATTGAAAGCCACCATTTTTTCTTTATCCTTCTAATCTAATCATTAATTTTAAGTCTCTTTATTTCCAACACACAGCACTTATTTTAGTAGTGTATTGAGACACTGTACAAGGAAACATTTCTTTAAAATATTTTATTATAAAAACTAATATTTGTATGATATTAATATTCAAAATGACTTATTAGGTTTATTTATATTCTGAAATATAAATTCAGAAAGCATATTTTTGTTTTCCTCTACTAGGAAACTCATCATATCAAGTTCTTTCCAACATCTGTGACCATTTCCCTACCTTCCCTTCTATCATGCATTGAAGATTCCTAGTCGGTTAGCTCAGTAGTAAAGTCCTTGCCTAGCAAACACAAGGCCTCATTCAGTCCTCAGCTCTGGAAAAAAAAAAGGCAGAATGTTCCTACTCAAAAAGTGTATTGCTCTTGTGCAATAAACCATACTTCTTTCATCTAATAGGATTATTATTTTCAAATTTTCCTCTCAATATTTTCTGAGTCATGATTTTCTCATGTTTCAAATGAGTGATTCTCATTAACAACTTAATTTATATCTTTGTCCTGTAAAGTAAAGTAAACTTTTTTTGAAAATAAATAACTCTCTAGTTGTTACTGTCCTGTTATATTTGTTTCTTTTTCTTTGGTCAACATATTTGTATATAACTTCATATTGAAAATATTCAGTATGTTTCAATGTATTTCTTTAGTTGAATTTGACTTATATGTAGACTCTCAGCTCTCATACAACTCTCCTATCTAATTCCATAAAAAGTTGATCAAAATCATGAAACCCCTTTGTCAAGTCTGATGGCATTTAAATAGAGATATTTACACTAAAGACCCATAAGCAAAGATATTTAGAATATGTCTTTGAAACCATCACTACCACCAATCAGGACACAGAAACTGAACATCTTTTTCACTATGTAAGGTAAGATAAGATCTTTCCTCTGAGAAAATTAAGGAATTAAAGTTTACTTCTATATTTCCACTACAGACAATACTGTGCCTACCAATAGCAATCAGTATTTAAGTGTCAAGTATTTCCTCTCTCCAAAGATTTGTTTAAGAACAGGTGCTTTAAGTACTGGCATTAAGCTTTCCTTCCCCTATTTGGAGGATTGCCATATCTTCTAATTCACTCAATTTTCATATCATCAGATGACAACACATGGATTTCAGCACTATTTATATGTTGTTGCTTCTTACTTTATTTATTTAATATGAAATATGTACCTTGAGTTCCAGATAGTTATGTTCTACTGATTATAATGGTTAAGTGATACTCTTACTTGCATTAGTCAAATATAGTTATTCACAGATTGTAGTACGTCATTCTCATTTCTAGATTATTGTTTTACAAGGTGATTATCCAATAGATCATTTGAGGAAACAAATAATTTTATGAAATTTGATTTATCGTTAAAATAATTAAAGTCATGAACAATGCAAAAAATATGGAATTTTCTCATTTCTATCAAAATGATTTCAATGAAAATTTAATACAGTTCATGTATTAGGCTATGTTTTACAAGCAGAGTTCAACTTTACAGCCTGGTTATCTTAACCTATGGTCCAAGAATACATTTCTAATGTTGTTTTATGTCTCCTGTTATAGATGAGAGGTGCCAATGAGATGTGTCAAGTTAGGAAAAGGACAAAACATAAAATTAGCATCAGAATGAGTTTCATTGTAGAAGATATATCAAGGAGACCAAATAGGAAATGGGACTGAACTGGCTGTTCTCACCTTGACACACAAACTAGAGGTGTCTAAACGAATGGAACTCCAGTTGAGAAAATGCCTCCATAAGTTCCGGGTATAAGTGAGTAAATATCATGTTTGGTTTTTTTAGGTCTATTTTACCTTACTCAGGATGATTTTTTTTTTCAGATCCATGCATTTGCTTGCAAATTTCATGATGTTATGGTTTTCAACAGCTGAGTAGTACTACAGGCATAAATCTACCACATTTTCTTTATCCATTCTTCAGTTGACATACATCTAGATTGTTTCTAGTTTTATTGTTAAATTTTAGGTCTTGTTCAGTAGATATTTCAAAGAAGCCTGCTCCATTCTTTTGAACGGAAATGGAGCAGGAGTAAGCCTAGGATTGAGGAAAAGTGGGAGGAGGGACTTGGAAAAGTGGATGAAGAAGAAATTTAAGCCAGGATGTAAAGTATGAGAGAACAATAAGGAAAAACACTCTGTTGACTCTGTTTCTTAATAATTAAACTTTATTATACAACCCAACTAGCTTACACAAGAAGGAAAAAAGGTTAAAGGAACAAAAGAGTGAACCTTTCAGTATCCATTCCACAGGACGGGTCCTTAGGTGTCTCTCTGGCCCGCGTGCTGGTCCAGCTGGTCCACTGCTCCCCACGCGCTCCAGCCCAGGCTGAACTTGTTTTTCTCTCCTCCCCACCTGTCTGAGTCATATGGCAAGGGCGATGGTCTCCTTCTCCCTTTGAGGGTTAATTAGAAAAACAATAGCCCAGTTGTGGTTCCCAGGTCTGCTTCCTGAATATCAGGCCCAAGATGGCTCTACTTAGTCTGTCACAAGGTATTCATGGGGTGCCCCAAGGGTAAAGCTTGCCAAGACTGCTTCCGCCTGTGACAAAGCTTAATCTTTCCCACAAACCCTCAGCTGTAAGACATTTTTCTAGTTAGTGATTGATGAGGGAGGGCCTAGCCCATTTAAGATGTTATCATTACCTGGCTGGTGGTCCTGGATTCTGTAAGAACGAAGGCTGAGAAAACGATGAGTAAGCAAGTTAACAGCACTCCTGTCCAGCCTTTGCGTCAGTTCCTGCCTTTAGGTTTCTTCCCTCAGGCTTGAGTTCTTGTCCCAACATCCTAAGTAGATTAACAGCAATATGGAAATAAAGGCCTAAAATACTCTCCCATGTTGCTTTTTGATAATGGTATTTTATTGCTGTAAAAGAAACCCTAAGAAACCTTGAGGTGAGAAAGCATTACAAAAACAATAGGAGAAGAATAGTGTCTTATCAAAGATAGCATAATGTGGCTTGAAAAAAATAAAGCATTTTATTTGAAAAAAAATGGAAAGGAAATGTGTTAGGATAGAAAGTGGCCATGTACAGCATGAGAAGTTTCTGAAAATAAAAACTGTCTTACTTGTAATTATATATGTATATATTAAGATTTATTTATTATTATTTATACAGTGCTCTGCCTGTATGTATACCGTCAGGCCAGAAGAGGCCATCAGATAACATTATCAATGGTTGTGAGCCACAATGTGGCTGGTGGGAATTGAACTCAGGACCTCTGCCATAGAATTATAGTATAGCTCAACAGGTGAAAGGTTTGCCTTCTCTTTATTTATTTATTTTTTATTAATTTATTCTTGTTACATCTCAATGGTTATCCCATTCCTTATATCCTCCCATTCTTCCCTCCCTCCCATTTTCCCCTTATTCCCTTCCCCTATGACTGTTCCTGAGGGGGATTTCCTCCCCCTGTACATGCTCATACGGTATCAAGTCTCTTCTTGGTAACTTGCTATCCTTCCTCTGAGTGCCACCAGGTCTCCCTTCTCTTTATATTCCAAGCCTATGCACTGTGAAATGTAAAGCTGGGGCCTATCTAATAAGACCATTTTCCTACCTACAAAATTGTCAGTATAGGCATATCTATCTATCAATCAATCTATCTATCTATTTTGACTCCTGCATACAAACAAACTGTCATTGCCAAACTGAAAAAACAACATTCATGTTTGAAGCATGAACACAATGAAATTCAACACTACAATGTAAAAGTTATACTGATCTGTAAAGTATAAATTACTGCACTCTATATATGTCAATTCCTGAAGTCCCAACTCTTTGCAAATAAAAATAACATTTAAATGTTTGTAGAAACAAACACATTGAATCCATGTGAGGGAAACTGGAAGTAGTACTCCATGCTTGGAACAAGAACTGTAAAAATACAAAGAATGCCATGAAATAACAGAAGGAAAGTCCACATATTCTCATTCCCCACAGAAAACTCCAATATTGGTAGATATTAACAAAATGGAATAGCTATGAATTTGTATGATTACAGAGGGATTTTTTTTTCTAATCAGAGTTTGAAGTATCTCATATGAGAATAAACATCTTTGTTCTACTGATTTTATTATGAGTAGTGTGGTAGGGATGAAGATACTATAGAGCAAAGGCTGGTTCTCAACCTGCTACTTCATAACTATAATTTTTCTACTGTTATCATAATGTAACAGGTGTGTTTTCCTAGTCTTTGGGGGTCATGACCTATGGGTCGAGAACTGCTTTTATAAAGGGATACTTATGTTCATCCTTCTGGTTATTGGAATTTGAAACAAGGCATGCCATAGAAGTGGAGTTTCTCCAGGAATGTCATTCTGGAGCAAGGATAGGGCTGAAGCCTGGTGCAAGCCAGAAGAAGAAATTGTGTCCTAAAAGAGATTTCCCGAAGTGCTAACAAATTTTCATTCTACCTTGCAGGAGACTGGGACTATGGAACCAATGAGCAGGACCACACCTTGCTTAGGACTTCTCAGCTTTGCATATTCTGACTATCTTCTGATACTAACATACATACCAAGGCCCCAAAGATAGACTTCCTGAGTAGGTGATCAATGGATTTCTGTACCTTTTCATAATGTGTCCATATTGAATAATTCTCCTTGTTCTGCTTTTCACTATTAATTTGGCTCTTGTAATTGGCCTATTGAGAATGGGTGGCTGAACCTGGCTTATTGGGTATAGGCTATGATCTTTTCTGAAAACAAAGCATATGCACATTTCAGGTTTCTGTCAATCACAGCAAATTGACTCTAGATGGGAAAGTAATTTTTAAAATAAGTCTTAGCTTCTGCTAAATTAGTTATAGTTCAGGCATATTTTCTACTTATCAAATTTCATCTCCCACCAATAACTTTTTACCTTGAAATGATGAAACAGAAAAAAAAAAAAATAAGCATTTGAACTTTACTTTGGACTCACAATAAAGTATGATCTTTATTAATTTTCTCTCTGAGTGGAACACTTTGTCCTTTGTCTTGCTATTGTTACAGCTTCTTGTGGAGGTCATGTCTCATGACTGGGAAAATTAGAGTCCTGTTTTTGTTTTTGTTTTTGTTTTCTGTTTTATCATGTAAGACCTTTTTCAACTGTGCAATGCCTTAATCTCAGTGAATCTCAAAATTATCTTGACATTCACATGGAAGATCATAATGTAACTTATATAATCTTTTAAATTCTAAGACTCAGACTTTTGCTACAAAGTAGATGGTAATTAAAAAAAATTTTTTTATTAATTTATTCTTGTTACATCTCAATGTTTATCCTATCCCTTGTATCCTCCCATTCTTCCCTCCCCCCTTTCCCCATTATTCCCCTCCCCTATGACTGTTCCTGGGGGGGATTACCTCCCCCTGTGTATGCTCATAGGGTATCAAGTCTCTTCTTGGCAACCTGCTGTCCTTCCTCTGAGTGCCACCAGGTCTCCCCCTCCAGGGGACATGGTCAAATATGAGGCACCAGAGTATGTGAGAAAGTCATATCACACTCTCCACTCAACTGTGGAGAATGTTCTAACCATTGGCTAGATCTGGGTAGGGTCTTAAAGTTTACCGCCTGTATTGTCCTTGGCTGGGGCCTTAGTTTGAACGGGACCCCTGGGTCTAAATCTGCCTATCGTAATGTTCTACTTGTAGGTTTCTAGGACCCTCTGGATCCTTCTACTTTGCTATTCTCCCATGCTTATCTCATTTAGAGTCCCAATAGGATGTCCCCTCTGTCCCAGTTTCCTGGTTAGTGAAGGCTTTGTGGGCCATACCCCTTGGGTTAGTATGCAGATATAAATGAGTATATACCATTTGATTCTTTCTGCTTCTGGGTTTAACTCACTCATTATGATCATTTCTAGCTCAATCCATTTATCCACAAATTTCGGGAATTCCTTGTTTTTAATAGCTGAGTAGTATTCCATAGTATATATGTACCATAGTTTCTTTATCCATTCTTCTACGGATGGATACTTAGGCTGTTTCCATGTTCTGGCTATTATGAATAAGGCTGCTCTGAACATGGTTGAGCAAAGTTTCTTGTTGTGTGCTGGAGCATCTTCTGGGTATATTCCAAGGAGTAGAATAGCTGGGTCTTGAGGAAGCCCTATTCCCAGTTTTCTGAGATAGCACCAGACAGATTTCCAAAGTGGCTGTACTAGTTTGCATTCCCACCAGCAATGAAGGAGTGTTCCTCTCTCCCCACATCCTCACCAGCATGTGGTGTCACTTCAATTTTTGATCTTAGCCATTCTGATGAGTGTAAGATGGAATCTCAGAGTTGTTTTGATTTGCATTTCCCTGATGACTAAGGGGGTTGAACATTTCTTTAAGTGTTTCTCAGCCATTTGATATTCCTCTGTTGAGAATTCTCTGTTTAGTTCCAAGCCCCATTTCTCAATTGGTTTATTTGGTTTGGTGGTGTTTAATTTCTTGAGTTCTTTATATATTTTGGATATTAGACCTTTCTCAGATGTAGGGTTGGTGAAGATTTTTTCCCAGTCTGTAGGCTGTTGCTTTGTTCTCTTGATAGTGTCTCCTGCCTTAGAGAAGCTTATCAGCCTTATGAGGTCCCATTTATTAATTGTTGACATAAGGCCTGGGCCGTTGGTGTTCTGTTCAGGAAGTTGTCTCTTGTGCCAATATGTCCCAGGCTCTTCCCCACTTTTTCTTCTAAGTGACTTAGTGTCTCTGGTTTTATGTTGAGGTCTTTAATCCACTTGGATTTGAGTTTTGTGCAAGGTGACAAATATGGGTCCAGTTGCATTTTTTTACACATAGACCTCCAGTTAGACCAGCACCATTTGTTGAAGATGCTATCCTTTTTTCATTGAATGGATTTGGCTTCTTTGTCAAAAATCAAGTGACAATATGTGTGTGGATTCATATCTGGGTCTTCGATTCGATTCCACTGATCAACCAGCCTGTTGCTGTTCCAGTACCATGCTGTTTTAATTACTATTGCTTTATAGTGAGTTTGAGATCAGGTATGGAGATTCCTCCGAAGCACCTTTTACTGTACAAGATTGTTTTTAGCTATTCTGGGTTTTTTGTTTTTCCATATGAAGTTCAGAATTGAACTTTCAATGTCTTTAAAAAATTGTGTAGGTATTTTGATAGGAATTGCACTGAATCTGTAGATTGCTTTTGGTAGGATGGCCATTGTTACTATGTTAATTCTCCCTATCCATGAGCAAGGAAGATCATTCCATCTTCTCAGGTCATCTTCAATCTCTTTCTTCAGAGTTTTGAAATTTTTTTCGTACAAGTCCTTCACTTGCTTAGTTAGATTAACTCCTAGATATTTTATATTGCTTGTGGCTAATGTGAAGGGTGTGGTTTTCCTAATTTTTTCCTCTGCAAGCTTGTCATTTGTGTATAGGAAGGCTACAAGCTGTTTTGAGTTAATTTTGTATCCAGCCAATTTGCCTAAGGTGTTTATCAACTGTAGGAGTTCTCTGGTGGAATTTTGAGGGTCACTTATGTACACTATCATATCATCTGCAAATAGGGATAATTTGACTTCCTCCTTTCCCATTTGGATACCCTTGATCTCCTTTTGTTGTCTTATTGCTCTGGCTAGAACTTCGAGAACTATATTGAAGAGATATGGAGAGAGTGGGCAGCCTTGCCTTGTTCCCGATTTTAGAGGAATTTCCTTGAGTATCACATCATTTACTTTGATTTTGGCTATTGGCTTGCTGTATATAGCCTTTATTATGTTGAGGAAAGTGCCTTGTATCCCCGATCTCTCTAAAACTTTAAACATGAATGGGTGTTGGATTTTATCAAATGCTTTCTCTGCATCCAAAGAGATGATCATGTGGTTTTTTCTCGTCAGTTTTTTTCTATGGTGGATTACATTGATGGATTTCTGTATATCCCTGCATGCCTGGAATGAAGCCTACTTGGTCATGATGAATGATATCTTTGATGTGTTCTTGTATTCGTTTTGCCAGTATTTTATTTCATATTTTTGCATCGATGTGTATAAAAGAAATTGGTCTGAAATTCTCTTCCTTTGTTAAGTCTTTGTGAGGTTTACTTATCAATGAGACTATGGCTTCATAGAATGAATTTGGTAATTTTCCATCCATTTCTATCTTTTGGAGTAGCTTGAATGGTATCGGTATTAGCTTGCCCTTGAAGGTCTGGTAGAATTCTGCACTGAAACCATCTGGCCCTGGGTTATTTTTGGTTGGGAGACTATCGATGGTTGCTTCTATTTCTGTAGGGGAAATAGGACTATTTAGCTTGTTTATCTGTTCTTCACTCAACTTGTCAAGTGAACTTGATCAAGAAAATCATCCATTTACCTTAGATTTTCAAATTTTGTGGCGTATATGCCTTCAAAGTAGGATCTTATGATTCTTTGTATTTCTTCAATGTCTGTTGTTATGTCTCCCTTTTCATTTCTGATTTTGTTGATTTCAATACTGTCTCTCTGCCTTTTAGTTAGTTTGGCTAACGGTCTGTCTATCTTGTTGATTTTCTCAAAGAACCAGCTTTTGGTTTTGCTGATTCTTTGGACTGTTTTCTTTATTTCTAATTTGTTAATTTCAGCCCTGAGTTTGATTATTTCCAGACGTCTACTCCTCTTGGGTGTTTCTGCTTCTTTCTTTTCTAGGGCTTCCAGTTGTGTCGTTAAGATGCTTATGTGTGATGTTTCCAATTTCTTTTTTTTTGAACACAGATTTTTTTTTTTATTAATTTATTCTTGTTACATCTCAATGTTTATCCCATCCCTTGTATCCTCCCATTCCTCCCCCCCCATTTTCCCATTATTTCCCTCCCCTGTGACTGTTCCTGAGGGGGATTACCTCCCCCTGTATATTCTCATAGGGTATCAAGTCTCTTCTTGGCTACCAGCTGTCCTTCCTCTGAGTGCCACCAGGTCTCTCCCTCCAGGGGACATGGTCAAATGTGAGGCACCAGAGTACGTGAGAAAGTCATATCACACTCTCCACTCAACTGTGGAGAATATTCTGACCATTGGCTAGATCTGGGAAGGGGTTTAAAGTTTACCTCCTGTATTGTCCTTGGCTGATACCTTAGTTTGAGCGGGACCCCTGGGCCCAAATTTGCCTATCATATTGTTCTACTTGTAGATTTCTAGGACCCTCTGTATCCTTTTATTTTGCTATTCTCCCATGCGTCTCTCATTTAGAGTCCCAATAGGATGTCCTCCCCTCTGTCCCAGTTTCCTGGTAAGTGAAGGCTTTCGTGGGACATGTCCTTTGGGCTAGAATGCAGATATAAGAACCATTTGATTCTTTCTGCTTCTGGGTTAACTCACTGATTATGATTATTTTTACCTCAATCCATTTATTCACAAATTTTGTGAATTCCTTGTTTTTAATAGCTGAGTGGTATTCCATAGTGTATATGTACCACAGTTTCTTTATCCACTCTTCTACTGAGGGACACTTAGGCTGTTTCCAATTTCTTTTTAAAAGCACTTAGTGCTATGAATTTTCCTTTTAGCACTGCTTTCAATGTATCCCACAAATTTGGGTATGTTGTTCCTTCATTTTCATTGAATTTCAGAAACTCCTTGATTTCTTTCTTTATTTCCTTCTTGATCCAGGTGTCATTTAGCAGAGAGTTGTTTAGTTTCCACGTACGTGTAGGCTTTTTGTTATTTCTGTTGTTGTTGAATTGCAGCCTAAGAGCATGGTGATCTGATAACATACAAGGTATTATTTCAATCCTCTTGTATCTATTGAGGCTTGCTTTGTGACCCACGATGTGATCCATTTTGGAGAAGGTTCCAGAGAAGAAGGTAAATTCTTTCTTGTTTGGGTGAAAGGTACTATAGATATCTGTTAGATCCATTTGACCCATAGCATTGGTTAATGATGTTATTTCTAGGCTTAGTTTCTGTTTCAATGACTTATTCTTCAGTGAGAGTGGGGTGTTAAAATCTCCCATTATTGTGTTGGGATCGATGTGTGGCTTAAGCTTTTTTAGGAGATCTTTTACAAATGTGAGTGCCCTTGTATTGGGAGCATAGATGTTCAGAATTGTGATGTCATCTTGGTTGACTTTACCTTTGATGAGTATGAAGTGTCCTTCCTCATCCCTTTTGATTAATTTTGGTTGAAAGTCTATTTTGTTCGATACTAAAATGGCTATGCCTGCTTGCTTCTTGTGACCATTTGCTTGGAATATTTTTTTCCAACCTTTTACCCTGAGGTAATGCCTATCATTATGGGTAAGATGTGTTTCTTGAATGTAGAAGAATGTTGGATCTTGTTTATGCACCCATTCAGTTAGTCTGTGTCTTTTTATTGGAGAATTGAGACCATTGATGTTGAAAGATATTAATGACCAGTGACTGTTAAGAGTCTTAATTTTGGTGTTGTTTCTAGTGGAGTGTTTGTGTAGTTGTGTTTCTGCCACGGTATAGTATCTATTTCCTGAGTAGTTTTTGTTGTAGCTTGACCCTTTGGGAGGGAGTTTTCCTTCTAGTACCTTCTGTAAAGCTGGTACATTTTCTTGTATTTCTGTTGTATTTGAGTTCTCTGGGTTTTTTTCTTTGGGATAACTAGAAACTGGAGACGCCATGTTGTTTTTGGTTTTTTGTGTATGCTTTTTCGCTGTTCTTTAGACATCTTGCCATCTTTTTTTTGTTGGGCAGCTTCCAGAGTTGGATGGAGGGAGTCTGATGATAGATTCACTTGTTTTCTCAAGATTTCCCTAGGCTGGGAGCTCTAATGCTTCACTGGTGTGAATGTTAGGAGGTTAAACCTGTGGTTTTGGACTCTCACAGCCAGTGATCTTTAGCTCCCTGTGCTGTGGGTCCTGCAATCATTCTTGATCTCTAAATGAGCATTGGGTCAGGCCACGGTATTCACAGCCTTCTGTGTCCCCTTCCAAGTCCAGCCAGGAACACTGGGCTCGAACCACGGCCTGAACTCAGCTAGATTCTCAGGGCCAGAACCGTCTGCTGAGCTCAGCTAGGGATTCTGGGCCCATAAATGCACACAGGGTCCAGCCAGAATTTTTGGGCTGGGACTACACACCAAGCTCAGCTATGGGCTTTTGGCCCAAAGTGCGTGCTGTGGTCAGTTATTGACTCAGGGCCCCAACTGTCCGCCAATCTCAGCCAGGAATTCTGGATTCAAACTGCACACTGTCTTGAATAACAAAAAAACAAAAACAGAAACAAAACTAGTTGCACCTCAATCTGGATGGTAATTTTTTTTTAACTTTATTTGTATATGTGTGCTTTATCTAGCAAAGAGGGCATTAGATCACATTATGGATGGTTGTAAGCCACCATGTGTTTGCTGGGAATTGAACTCAGGACCTTCGGAAGAGCCGGCAACACTCTTAACCGCTGAGCTATCTCTCTAGCCCCAAGTAGATGGTAAAATTTGAAATTATGAATTTTTTCTCATGTGGCTGTATTAAAGGTTTTCAAATGGTTCTGTAAGTTATACCTCTTTCTTTACATTTGTGCCTACGTTTTTTTGGCTTTTGTTTTTTATTTTATTTTAAAGATTACCTCTATAAGTTGACTACCAGTGAAATTTTCAAGCTTTTATTTTCTTATACATAGGAAACAAGCACAGAAACCTCCAAAATACATCAAAGCCTTCCTCTATTCAAGAATTAATGAATATTTTGAGGATAAATTTTTACCTCTACACAATCTTTGACTCATTGACATGTCCCAAGATATATACTGAGGGTTTTAACTTGTTATATATACTTACCAATGAAAATCAATTAGATTCTGGATGATCATAAATTTATCTCCAGCATAAGGCATGATGTGAATATGGAAAATTGAGTACCAGTGTTAAAATTAGCTGAAATTCAGCAGAACATGTTCCTTATGGCTGTCTATTCCATGTAGAAGATAATCCAACACATAATAAGTAATGCTTGACAAAATTGTAACAAACACACATTTACTAGTTTTCCCATACCAATTCAGAATGCCTCCCATAAACTTCTGTCCAGCAATGAAATGAGGCATGAGTGACTCAGGATTTTAGATGGCTAAGAATGATTTTAAGGTTGATAAGACCCAAGCAGGAAAGCATCTGGAAAATATTGTGAGCGATTATTTTAATTAGGTTAGGTGATGGTATTTGTAACCATGACACAAACTAGGCTTGTTTGGAAGAGAAAATCATGACTGAATCATTGCCTCCATCAGATTGTCAACTGAGCATGCCTAAGGGACATTTCTTGAATAATGATGAATGTATGGAAGGGCCCTGTCTGTTGTTGGAGGTACTCCTGGGAAGGTATAAGAAAGCTATCCGACTATTCATGAGGATCAAACTAGTAAGCATTATTCCTTAGTAGCCTCTGCTTTAGTTCCTTCCTCCAGTTTTCTATCTTGAGTATTAGCCTTGACACCACTGAGTGATGTGTGTGGTGTGGAAATGTAATATGAAAAAAACATGTCCAATCCAAGTCACTTTTTCTCAGTGTTTTATCATTGCAACCCCAAAGCAAAATAGGCCCCCAAAGCAAAATATGCCCAGTAAATTTAAGTAGGAAGACACATCTTAGTTGTCACTGATAGCATTTCATGAGTAGGGATCCTGCAGTAAATAAGAGAAAGAAAGGGAGATGAGAGGGAGAGGGAGAGAGAAGGAGAGAGAGAGAGAGAGAGAGAGAGAGAGAGAGAGAGAGAGAGAGAGAGACATAGAGAGACAGAGAGCTCCGTGCCCTACACGACTACTGCCTCAAATTCCCTCGAGATAAAATATACACTTCCTTCATTGATTCATTCTTTGTCATATATTTCATCACAACAATAAAAAATAACTAATACATGGAATTCATCTAGCAAACTGGTACCTGGTGGGCATGTTCTTTTAATGCCTGAACTGGTGTGTGAGAGGGATGTAGAGCAATTTGGACAGAAAATCTATTTGATACCATAAGAGAAATTAAAGTACTGTTTCAGTGAGAGATTAGAAACCAGAAATTCTTAGAGAAATATGGGTAATGTAGACCCCAACCATTAGATTTCATAGAAGAACATCTATGACTCTATGTGGAAATTGATAAGTCACTATTCACATAATAATTTTGAATAGAATTTGGCAAATTTTAGGTATGGGCTTAGAATTTCTATGACAGTGAATATAAAGATAATAGACTAATATAGTTGGTGGAGAAAATTTGGAAAAGAATAAGATTCAGGATTCATTGTTTACTGCTTTTATCTGTATCTTTTTAAAGAGTGAACCCATGTGGAACAGAAAAGTATTCAAGTCCCGACTTCAGTGAGAAAAGAATATGAACAGGTTCAATTTGTAGACAAGTTTGAAAGCATCTATAAATATTAAAGAGATTAGTTCCAGTAGAGAAAGGGAGGAGGGAAGAAAGAAGGAAGAAACAAAGAAAGGAATGGACTATGTACTAATACAATAGCAAAGGTATCTTAAGGAAAAGATCTTGGCCCGGAGTGATTGTACACATATTTGATCCCAGCACTCAGGAGGCAGAGGCAGGCAGATTGACGTGAGTTTGAGGCCAGTCTGGTCTACAAAGTGAGTCCCAGTCAATCAAGGCTACACAGAGAAATCTTGTCTCAAAAACAAAGCAAAACAAAACAAAAAGCACACCCATCAAAGTCTCAATTTGCTTCATTGCAAATCAATTTAAAAAGAGACAGTTTATGCACAGAAAATTCACATAAAGATCCCCAAACTTTGAACAAGGCTCTTATATAGATATTTCATAGTACCATCACATAGAAGCTGATACAACTGTGATTCAAT
This sequence comes from Acomys russatus, assembly GCF_903995435.1. Classification (NCBI taxonomy): domain Eukaryota; kingdom Metazoa; phylum Chordata; class Mammalia; order Rodentia; family Muridae; genus Acomys; species Acomys russatus. Next base: position 85,495,161 of record NC_067138.1, read on the forward strand.
GGCATGGCTTCAGAGAGATATGGTAGAAGAACTAGGAGACATCATCCCTATGGTACCAATATTACAGAGAGGGAAGATATAAGATTGCTTTTCAAGAACCATTGGAGATAGAGAATGTTTGTTAGGAACAAATGACCTGTGATGAGACCCAGAGAGTCAACTGGGTGAAGTTAAGGTAAAGCCTGATGTTCAATGGACATCCTATCATGTTAGAGTTTCAGTAGTATCCTCCTCTGAGAAACAAACTGATGGTATAATGTTTAATGCCTTGAGGGGAATTTCTACATAGCCTCATCTCAATCAAATGACATCTCTACTTCAGAAAATATTACTGCCTGTATTTACAGAAGAACAGAATTGCAATGTAGACTCTGTTTTGTTAATGTCACATTGTTCAATGGTTTGAAAAATCTTAATGTAATCAACAGTGGAAAGGCATCAGGTGGTTGACTGCTGGGAAATGGGTAGTGTGGACCAATCTAAACACAGTGTGATAAATTAGTAAACAAATCAAAAGCATGAACTATCAAGTCAGAAAAATACAATAATGGCAAAGATCCTTTTAAATAATACTGCTTCTTTTAACTGACTGTCCTTTTTAGAACAACATTTCTACCTTCTACTGAACACTCCATATATTGCTTCCAAAAGAATTTAATTACTAACGTTAAGTAAGTTGTATTTCCAATCTGAGTCTATGATCTTAATGGAAAATTTATTTTATTAGTCTATAGGGGTGCTCGGCTTTACCAAGATTTGCTAGATGTTATGAATTTGCTATATCAAAGACACAGGCAGGCATTTTTGTTTATTATCACAATGTTAGAGTCTGTTGAATCAAAATAAATTCTTAAGCTACATCAGTTTTGTTGGCTTAATCTAACAAGTATTACTGATTTCATTTATTTGACAAGGAAAATCTGATTCACATGGTATCCTAGTCTTAACCAAATCTATATTATTCTCAGTTTGTTATTCCAATGTTAATAACTAATACTATCATATCACACTACATATTTCACACAATGATATTTGTGTGTTACAGTTTTATCGAAAACAACTGAGTAGTTTTAAGCTGTGGTGTTCATATCAGCCTTACAGAAAGCAACTAAGGAAAGATGACAAAGATGAGGAGGTCACTGGTGCCAGTGCTTAAGTATAATGTTAAGGAGTCTGTCAAAGTGCTTTTCCAAGAAGTGGACAGACTTGGTCCAATCAGCAAGAGGGGAGGGCAGATATAGCGCCACAATTATCTCAGCAGACTGAAGAGGCCCATAATCTCTTATGGACCTCCATTCAGGCAAATCTGTGACTTTGACAAAGAAAACAATTTCATGACTACATAGTGCGAAGAGAAATTTGAGATTCTACTAAAGATATTTATTTAAAAGTACACCCAGAATACAGCTTCAGATGTCTCCAAGAGAGTGCTGCAGGAAAAAAAAAAAAAAAAAAAAAAAAAAAAAAAAAAAAAAAAAGACATATTGATTAGAAAACATGGGCTACTTAGGAACCTTCTCAGTTATAATATTGGTTTTATATTTTTAGACATATATATTATTTTGGTGGCTTTTGGTTATATCCAAAAAGACTGTTAAGTACTTGCCTTTTTCTCTCTGATAATGTGATAGGTTGTTCTGGGGATTTGCTGGTTGGAATTATAACTTGATGTGGCAAAGCCCAGATGCCACTAGTGTTGTATGATAGATTATGTATATATCCATTCCCTATAAGTGGAGTTTCCATTGAGGTTTCTAGAAAATTGAAGATGTAGAGTTAGAACTTGAGAAACTTTATTCGGTTACTAATTATGCTTTCTTTTTTTAAAAATTAATTTTATTAATTTATTCATATTACATCTTGATTGTTAGCCCTTCCCCTCTTTCCTCCCATTCTTCCCTCCCTCCCACTTCTCCCCTTCTCCCCTCCCCTATGTCTGTGATTGAGGGAGACCTCCTTCCCCTATAGATGCTCTTAGAATATCAAGTCTCTTCTTGGTAACTTGCTATCCTTCCTCTGAGTGCCACCAGGTCTCCCCATCCAGGGGACGTGGTCAGAAAAGGGGCACCAGAGTTTGTGTGAGAGTTAAATCTCACTCTCCACTCAACGGTGGAGAATATCCAGTTCGTTGGCTAGGTCCTGGTAGGGGTTCAAAGCTTACTGCCCATCAGAATGGCTAAGATCAAAAACTCAAATGACACCACATGTTGGCGAGGATGTGGAGAGAGAGGAATACTCCTTCATTGCTGGTGGGAATGCAAACTAGTACAACCACTTTGGAAAGCTATCTGGCTCTTTCTCACAAAAATGGGAATAGGGCTTCCTCAAGATCCAGCCATCCTACTCCTTGGAATATACCCAGAAAATGCCCTACCACACAACAGGGACAAATGCTCAACCATGTTTATAGCTGCTTTATATGTAATAGCCAGAACATGGAAACAGCCTAAGTGTCTCTCAGTAGAAGAATGGATAAAGAAACTGTGGTACATTTACACTATGGAATACTACTCAGCTATTAAAAACAAGGAATTCCTGAAATTTGTGGACAAATGGATTGATCTAGTAATTATGCTATCTTACTAAAAGGTTTCACGAAGACTACGGTGTAAGGACATCATCTCCTTCCTCATGCCTTCAAGGTTTCTCTCTCTCTCTCTCTCTCTCTCTCTCTCTCTCTCTCTCTCTCTCTCTCTCTCTCTCTCTCTCTCCTCTCTCTCTCTCTCTCTCTCTCTCTCTCTCTCCTCCTCTCCTCTCCCTCTCTCTCTCTCTCCTGCCTCAGTTCCAATGCAGATGTGGCTCAAGGCAAAGCTGGTTAAAGATGAGGGCTGGCTCTGGGCAATGAGGCATTGTCTGAACCAAGCATCAAGGCAAGGTGACTGACCTTGCTGAGATGAAGCTCTGGCAGCAGAGAGAAGTGTTTGTCATTGTAATTCACATGACATAGGCACTAGACAGTCTGATGACACTTTGACAGATGCCATCACATCCCAGTGTGAAGTTTCATTTCTGTGTATATGACACAGGTGAGGACTGCATCATTTCCTCTGCTGTGTTTGCTAATTCTAGGAGCCTAGATTTTCTGATATGGTTTTGGGATACCTATCTACTTTGACTGCTTTTTAACTTCCTTTAGAGTTTAAAGATCGGACCCAACTTCTCAGCCTGCCAAAAGACAAATCAACTTTGCAATAATTCTGAGCACCAACAAACTAAAAAAAAGTCCATACTCTTTTTTCTTAAACATTTTTTAATTTTTTAACTGTAATATATTTTTACTTTTACATATATATGTATATTACTCTACATCTGTAGATTAAACTACAAATAGCAAGAAGGATCATGAAACAATAAGGAATGATATAAATGTTACATTCATAGTGTTTTTGCCTATTTGTATTTGGAAAGCTTGGAGAAAACTTCTTTCTTATTTTGGTAAGTCTACAACTCTGAATATAAATCACTACCTATCATATCTCATCTCTATCAACCTAAAACTTCTATCTAGATCTAAAGATATCTTAACCCCTAAACAACTAAGTTTAATTGTAAAAGCAAACTATATCATCAGAGACTTGAGAAGGAATAAAATTAATTATCAGAGTAAAGAAGAAGTGCATGTTAGAAGATACCAAAATGAGAAGATGACAAAAGACAGTTCACTGCCTAGACGGTGACCCAAAACTCCCCATAATCTTGGAGCATCATCTTCAGCTTTCTGGATCCTACTATTTTGAGTCAATCATTGACTTTGAATGATATGTTTCTCTCTTTACTATTATTTTTTGTGTTCTAGATTTGGTCTCATTGGAATTATACAAACATTGGTCTTCTACATCACACAGTATAATTTTCAATATAGATACTGATCAAGTATCTACAAGGACACTGTAGTACTGTGGACACTGTGTTACAGAGTACTGATCAGTTGCTTGAATTACTATATTACAACCGTTGTTGATGTACTATGTAATTATTAACTATTCATCAGTTACATACACTTAATTTTTTTCAATAACAGAATTTAGTTTTGATATGAATTATCTATGAAGAATTTAATTTCATGGTGTGTGAAGGGATATAAAGTTACTTCAGTATTGAAGGGGAATAGAGAATTTGAGTGCAGTGGAAGCATTGTAAATTCAGGGCACATAACTCATGACTTATAGTATTGGAAGCCAATAGTCATACAAAGCTTCCACTGAGGCTAGAATTGGCTCTAAGTTGTCTTCCAAAATTTGGTGCATGGATTTCATGGCTCATGGAGAGCATGTGCTTTCAGGAGATTTGTTTGTTTGTTTTTAATTGTTTTTTAGGCAGGAGTTTAAGAGAAAAACAAAAAGTAAAGCTGCCAAGAAACAGGGTGAATCCTAAATGTAGAACATCAATGGTCTTCCAGATCAGGATATTGTGTACAACATTTAGGAAAAAACAAGGTTGAGGCATGGGAGTGGGGCATGGAGAGTAACCCTGTTAATTCTGTTTGTCTTATTGTGAACTGTTCTTGTGTCTCTCCATCCAGAGTATCTGGAAGGCAATTGTAGACACTCCTTAACAAATAGGGACCTATATAAAGTTGAGGAAGATAAGAAAAATGACAAAAAGTACATTTATTAGAACAAGACTAACTTTTAATGTCATGTGAATTGTACATTTTCCTTTGTTGTTATTGTTGTTTTTCAGACAGGGTTTCTCAGTGTAACCTCGGCTGTCCTAGACTCACTTTGTAGAGCAGGCTGGTGTGTCAAACTTGCAGCATCTGCTTGCATATGCCTCCCTAGTGTTGAGATTAAAGGCGTGTTTTATATCAAATGTTAATAGGATTGTATTAAATTCATTAATATGTGAAAATCTCAGTGTTATTAAAACTTCCACTCTGAGTATACAGTCTGTCCATTTGTTGAGATTTTTAATTCTTTTCACAGTATTTCTCTACACATTTCAACTATTCTGGATGTAATTAAGATAAGCTAAAGATGGATCTGTGTTCCTCCTTTTGGCTATCATAATATTGGAAAAATTTATGTCAAGAAATCATAAATGGACACCTACTTAGTAACATTATGTTTGAGAAAGGAGAGGACAAGAACCCTGCAGGCAGCCAGAACAGGAACTTTTTGTGCAGAAGGATTTTCAAGTTGCAAGAAAACTTTCCAGTGATACCGGAGCTGAAAGAACAGTGGTGTTCATAGCCACATCCTGACCAAACTGTTTATTTAGGAGTGCTTCTTAGATGAGGTTTGAACCTGGCTCTTATCTTAAGACCCAGAAGAAATAAAAACCTATAGCCCACATTGTCTTCTCTATATGAACATACTAAATACATGTTAGTTCAATTGATGTACAGAAAGAGGGAACGTTATTGAAGGAAAGTTTTCTATGATATTAGCCTGTTATCAGAAATGGCATTTGTATAGCTGTAACATTTGTGACAATGTTTTCATTTTGCTATTGAGTATTTATAATTTGCTCATCATTTCTTTGGGGGATCATTAATTTTATTATGAATTCTCAATTATGTGAAAGAAATTGTTCAATCAATTCTTAGGTTATCCTATGGTCTGTGCTGTGTTTTTGTTTTGCTTGCTTGTTTTTTAACCTCACTGTGCTTCATTTATTTCTGTGACTTATTTCTGTTATTTTGGTTTTTATTTGTATTTTCTTAAAATGGAAATTTATACTTCTAATTTAAGGTAGTTCATGGTTTTTTTATTCATTTAGTTTGTTTTTGGTTTTTCAAGACAGGGTCTTTCTGTGTGGTCCTGGTTGTCCTAGAATTCATTCTGTAGACCAAGCTGGCCTAGAACTCACAGAGACTACCTATTTCTGCCTCCAAAGTGCTAGGATTAAAACCATGCACCACCTTTGTTAGACAATTTTATGTGTATGGATGCTTGCTTGCACATGTATCTGTACCACCTACATGCCTGGTGTCCACAGAACTTAAGGGACCAGAGTGATAGATAACTATGACCTGTTGAGAGAGTGCTAGAAATTGAACTCAAGTCCAGTGGAAAAAGATCTGGTGCTCTTATCCAGTGAGCCATTTCTCCTTCCCCAGAATTTCACACTTTTTAAATGCAAACTACTTACTATCAGTTTTTACATAAAGAGCTGCAGATTTCTCTGATAAGTTATTGGTGCTTAAAATTTTACCCTAATTATACTTTCTAGCTTTCTTTCCATTTTTCATGATTTTGGAATATATATAAATATATATATATATATTTTTTAAAACGATCTTCTTTTCTTATTTTTCTAAGTGAGAACCTTTTTAGCCATTCAAATTATCCTTGATTTCATGGTTGTATGTTTGCGGTTCTTAACGGTTTGTTTTAAGTTCTTTTTAATCAGATTTTATTGTGTCATCTTAGAATTTCTCTAATATATGGTTAACTTTCTTGGCCACTGTAGCATGTACAATAGCTCCCTACATGAGAAACTACAGATGCTTTCTGTTTTGTTCAGTTTTATATTAATTTCCTGGCTTATCTTGTCTCAGGTTCTTGATCATCCAGGCAGCACTGGCTATGTGTTCCATCTCATGGAGTAGGCCTTAATTCAAATTACATATTGCTTACTTACTTTAATAAGCTTTATACCACCATTTCACTAGCATATTTTGCAGGCAGTACACTACTATAGATAGATGCATTTGTAGCTGGGTTGATGGTTATGTTTCTCCTATGCACAGATAAAATTTTTCATGTTATTTGAGTTGTGTAAGTGTGTCTTTAGCTATAAGACCTTGGCAAAATTTTCTGATGAACAGCCTATAATCTTAATAACAGCAAGTAAAGACTCTTATGAAAAATACTTCAAGTCTCTAAAGAAAGAAATTGAAGAAGATACCAGAAGATGGAAAGATCTCCCATGTTTATGGAATGGGAGTTTCAACATAGTGAAAGTGACCATCATATTAAAAGCAATTTAGAGATTCAATGCAATTCCTATCAAAATGCCTACACAATTCCTTACGGATATTGAAAGGTTAATTTGAAACTTCATATGGAAAAACACAGAATACCTAAAGCAATACAGTACAATAAATTATCTTTTCGAGGTATCTCCATCCCTGATCTCAAGCTGTTTTATGGAGCAACCGTAATAAAAAAATCATAATACTGGCATAGAATAGGCTGGTTGATCATTGGAATCAAATGGAAGAAACAAAATAAACCCACACACCTATAGATACTTGCATTTTGATAAAGAAGCCAAAACCATACAATGGAAAAAAGACAACATCTTCAACAATGGTCCTGGTCCAACTGGATGTTTAGGTGAAGAAAAATGTAAATAGATCCAATCATCATTCAGCACAAAACTCAAGTCCATGTGGATTAAAGACCTAAACATAAAACCAGACACATTAAATCTGTTAGAAGAAAAAGTGGGAAAGAACATTGAACTCATTGGCATAGGAGACAACTTCCTGAACAGAACACCAATAGCTCAGGCTCTAAAATCTACAATTAATAAATGGGACCTTGTGAAACTGAAAAGCTTCTGCAAGGCAGAGGACACTGTCAACAGAACAAAACAACAGTGTAGAGACTGGATGTTTACCAGCCATATATCAGACAAAGGGCTAATACGCAAAATATATAAAGAACTCAGGAAATTAAATACCACTAAACAAAATAACTATATTTTAAAAAATGGGCTAGAGAGTTAAACAGATAATTCTCAACAGAAGAAGATTAGATGGCTCAGAAACACTTAAAGAAATGCTCATCATCCTTAGTTATCAGGGAAATGGAAGTCAAAATGAATCTGAGATTCCATCTTATACCCATCAGAATGGCTATGATCAAAAACTCAAGTGACAGCACATGCTGGCAAGGATGTGGGTACAGGCAAACGCTCCATTGCTGCTGGGATTGCAAGCTTGTACAAGCATGTAGGAAATCATTTTGGACCTTTCTCAAATATTGAGAGTAGTGCTACCGCAAGAACCAGCTATACCATGCCAGGACATATGCCAGAAAGATGCTCCACCATACAACAAGACCATTTGCTCAACTATGTTCGTAGAAGCTTTAATTTTAACAGCCAGAATTTGGAAGCAACTTGGATATCCACAAAAACCCAAGAATAGATTAAAAAAAAAAAGGGGGGGTACATTTACATAATAGACTACTACTCAGCTATAAAAAAGCAAAGTAATCATGAAATTTGCAGACAAATGGATGGAACTAGAAATGATCATCCTGAGTGAGATAACCCAGACCCAGAAAGACAGTCAGAGTATATACTAACTCATAAGTGAATATTAGTCCATCTAGATGTTCTCTGACAGACTTCTCTCATAGGCACATCTGCACAGGTGCTTATACTTGCTGCTGGATTCACAGTGGAACACTGAGAGTCCTATTGAAGAATGGGATAATAGAAGGACCCAGAGGGTTCAGGAGCCCCACTAGGAGAGTACCGAGGCTGGCATATCTGGACCCAAGGGGGCCCACACAAACTGTTGTACCAACCAAGGACAATGCATTCAGTGTACCTAGACCCCTGTTCAGATCTAGCCAATGGACAGCTCATTCTACACACTTTGGGAGAGTGGGGGTTGCACCTGACATGAACTCTGATGTCCCTGATTTGATCACTCCCCCTTGGTGGGAAGGCCATGAGGCACACAGAAGAAGGGGAAGCAGGCTATCTGGATGAGACCAGAAAGGCTGTGGCCATATCATGGAGGAGGAGGTACCATTTATCAGAGGTCTAGGTGAGGCAAATAGGGGAGATGAGGCACAAGTGTGGGAATGAGGACATACATTAGAGGGAATAATATTTGGAATGTTATCTGAATAAATTATAATAAATTAAAAATTAAAATAAAGAAACCACAAAATAAGAGAAAAGGCAATCTTTAGTCTTCAAGATAAATGTGTCTAATGAGAGAAAAATAAATATAATGGATTGAATATTTCAAAATAATTTTACTTCTCTAAATTTATTTCTAGGTAACAAAATGTATTTTATGATGCAGAATTTTAAGTACAAATCTAACGCTTTATGAGCTATGAAGTTTATGAAGTATTTTAATTAATATTACTGATTTATTAAAAAAGCAGAATGAGCTAATTTGCAACAAAACTACAATATTCAAATGTAGTTTCTTTTAAAGATTTATTTATTATTTATATAGGATTTGCCTGCAAATGAGCTAGCAGGCCAGAAGAGAGCACCGGATCTTATTATAGATGTGAGCCACCATGTGGTTGCCAGGAATGTAACTCAGGACCTTGTAAGAGCAGGCAGTATTTAAAAAGGGCAAAAGCAAGGGTAGGCAAAAGTGAGGGTGGATAAAAGGAGTCATGGAACTAAAATGTCTAGGTTATATAGTTAAGTCTCTGGGAAAGGAAATGCCCTGCTTCTACGTAGAGGGCAAGCCACGCCAACCATGGCCTGCAGGACCTAAAACTTACTCTGCAGTGATTGCATTCACCCTATTTTTTTTTCTGGGTTAAGTTGCATTAGGAGGCTCAACTTCATCTGAATTTGTTTTTTTATTCCATATCTTGATGGACGTTTCTTAATCTATCACTTTCACATGTCTTTTATAGCATTATGCTTGTGTGGATGCTTTACAATCTAGGGTGACAAATCTATCATGGAAAAAGTTTTAAATTCAGAAATTGTATAATAAATCTAATCTTGAAACATATCATTATTAACATTTAATAATTATGTTTAAAGATTAATCTAGGAGTTTCTCCAAAGAATTTTTATACAAATATTTTTCTTTATTTTTACCATGACAAGTAGGTTTAGGCATTTAAATTGAAATAAATGATTTAGCAAAGTTACCCACTTGTCATGTCTACATAAATTAAAGTGACTATAAATCATTGATGCTACATGGATCACGTTTGCAGACCATCTAGGTTATCCTTTCTAATACTTTATTATTCTTAATATTGTTCCCCTTATTTGGCTACAAGTGGAAACTGAAGGATAAAACTTGATGATTTGAATTCAGTTAAGTATTTGCTTACTTTTTAAACCTTTTGTGCTGCTCAGATGCTCATGGGGCATCTTTCTGTAATGATACTTATTCTCAGTAAATTTCCATTAGAAAAGGAAGCTTATGGCAATATGGGAAGCATTATCATTTGACAACATGTGATATAAATTTTCTATTCCCCTTAACTGTAGAACAGTGTCCAGAACCCTGAGAAGATGCTAAGTACACATGATTAATTGGATGCCCATGTATCTATGCTGTCACTCATGTACCTTTCTCTTAAAAATTCCTTCTAATTATAGTCAGCTTAGAAAATGTCTAATTAACTTTTGACACAAGGATACTATTACTAATTTCTCCCTTGGATAAAAATGACCGTTTGTTCTTTCATCATACGTCTGTACTAGACAGAATGTTTTGTCCTGACAAAGGCAATTTCCTTCACGGCAGCAGGTACAGCATGGTTATTGGCAATGTACATTGCTGTGAGTAGATAGATAAGTCATACAAAACATCTTTTTTTTTTTTGTACTGTCCTCGTGAGTGAGGGATAGACACTTACTGAGTATGTTCTCAATGCTCGAAGATAATTAGTGGTGGTTTAAAATGGCATTTACTTGGCTTCAGTCAAAACCAATACTGTTTTAAAAAGTGATTTATAGTTAAAAATACATATGAACAAATATGTATGAATTTAATAATAAAAGTTATAGACAGGCAAATATAAAAGTATATTATAGATTATAACAAATTCATCTTCAAAGTGAGTAAAAAAATGTTGTTCTTCCAAAATGTGCAAGGTCTGTACATGCTAAAGAATTTCTGAAATGCTCTGAAGCAGTATAGCCTGTGGTGTTTTCTAATGTTAATTCAAATTAGTTATTATTGTTTTATAAACAGCAAATTTACTATATAAATACAAATTCAAGTATATCCATATGAAAATTAGCAAAAGGCAGAAGTGCATGAAGAATGGCATGTAAATGCATTTCACATTTGACATTAAATATATTTTCTTTTATCTGATATTATCTTTTGTACTTCTTTGTTTCTATTTTTATCCTTTCAATTTCACAGCTATCTTTAGGACTTAATGCATATAAGTTTTTTATTGCTTATTGTTTATTGAATGTTATAATCCTATCATTTTGCTCAATTATTCATTTTCAATATACAGTATAACAATTATGAAGATAACATTAACCAATTGAACAGCTTACACAAATTATTCTAAGCATAGTTTGCTGCTTTGTTGACATAGAATATTTTATGAATGCTATTAAAATTCTGTTTTGGCAAAGTTATCTTTATTAATATCTTCTCCAATTTCATTTGAAACTAAATTACTACCTATCACCCATGTTAATCTCAGAAAAAATACTGCTAAACAAGTTTTTCTTCTGAGAATTTTTCTTGCTCTTCAAATTAATTAACACAATAAAAATATTAGTACTCCATTAGGTAAAAGTTAGAGGAAAAAATTATTATCAAGCACATATGAAATTTCTGTATTATGCAGGACCTACATTATTTGGAGCCTTTAACTAGGTAAAATACCATGTTTTACCTTGTTAAGTCATAAAATATGAAAAACAATTAGCAAATAATTACTACCTTCATACATACGCTGTGCCTTTTCTTAAAATACTGATTAACTGTGAAGGTAGGTATCAAGGTACAGTTTTCACACATGAGCACATGTTTTTTTTTCTACATTGTCTCTGTAATCATTTTTACAACATTTGTTTCAGAACAGAAAACCACTGGGAATGGAGTTTCTATAAACATCACTGAACATTATTTTCATATATCATCATACCCTACATCTGCTTTAATTGCAGTTAAGCTAGGCTTGTGTTAACATCATAATGATACACAACCCCAAAATTTTTATTCACTGTTATTTTTTATAGCATTGATTATTTGAGAATACATGGGTCAATAGTTACAGAAACTCAAAGTGGCTAAAGAATCAGCTCTGCTCATAAAATTCAAAGTTTAGATGTAGGATGAGTGTAAGATTTAATATAGTCCGTATGGCTATCTTTATATGTCATTTTCTTTCTATCTTCTTTCTCTTTGTTAATGTAATCATTCTGATAAAATAAACAGCTCTAGCTTTTCTAAACCTTTCATTTGCATGTGGCAATATCTAATAATATTAGATCAGTTGGTTCTCTGCATTTATAACATAAAATTATTTTGCCCATGATTCTTCAGTACACTTTTCCCTGTCTCTTATTGTCTCAAAGTGTGTCATATGCCCACTTGAGAACAAACTACTGGCCTTTCCAACAGACCTGCACCAAATTAGGAATTTTTCCTTTTTTTATCCTTTAAATTTTATTTATTTATTTTTTCTTCTGCCCTATAGTGATTCTGAGCAGTTTGGCCTCTCTCATTTCCTCCCAGTACCTCCAACCTCCCTTTCCCACATATCCACGCTTTCTTCGGAAACAGCAGGCATTCTAATGATATTAACCAAGCATGGCACAACAAGTTACAACAAGACTAGGAACACACTTCATATCCAAGTTACAACAAGACTAGGAACACAGTTCATATCCAAGTTACAACAAGACTAGGAACACACTTCATATCCAAGTGGCATGAGGCAACTCAGTAGGAGGAAAAGGGTCCTTACTTCAAAAACTTGGATGAATTTCCCAAAGTTCACTTTTATAACAGCAAAACAAAGGGGAGGAGCTTAGTACATTATGCTGCACTAAAGAACTAACACCTTGTATGAGTAACTGGTTTGAAAACTTCACACCAGCTGCCTGCTCAGAGTGTTGACAACAATTTTCTTAAAATAGCTGCACAGTACTTACAACACCATAATCACCACTGGATCTATATGACATAAGATAATTTAAAAATGTATTTGGGGTTCATTCCAAAAATCTAAGACTCCACTTAAACAAGAATAATGTTTTTTGTTTTTTTGAAGGGATTGTTGTTTGTTTTTGGTAGGTGCTATTTGTTTCTTTTTCTTTTTTATTATTAAATATTTTTGCATATACATTTATATAATTACACATATACACCTATGGCACAAAGAATCATGAAACATTCAGGAATTATATAAATGTTACATTCATAGCGTTTTGGCTATTTGTGTTTCATAGCCCTGAAGAAAACATCTTTCCTATCTTGGTGCATATGGAAATCTGAATGAAAATCTATATCAATCATATCTCTGCATTATCAACTTAAAACATCTATCTAGACATAAAAGCATTTTAACCCTTAAACATTTAAGCTCAATTGTAAAACTAACTATCTGTTCTTCAAGCCCATCAGAGATTTGAGAAGGAAGAAAATTAGTTACTTGAGTAATCAAGGAGTGCACATTTTTAGCTTCCCAAATAAGAAGATGATAGACACAATTAGCTGCCTGAACAGTCATGCAAAACTCTCTGTAATGTTGGAGCACCATCCTCAGCCTTCTGGCTCACTATATCTGACAGACATATTTGTGAGGCAGGAACTATTGAGGAATTGCTTACCCTGTCTTGACAAGTTTAGCAGTCGACTCTGCCTGCATCCAAGCTCATCCATTTTTAGACAGAATTCTGTATGTGGTAGAAACAAGGATATTTTATCCAGTGGCTTCTTTGCCATATTTGAAATAATCTCCATAAGCAGGTTCTTTGATGCTCATCATCTTCTATCAAGTAGGCTGGATGTTGTCAGGAGGTAACCTGTCTCATTGTCAGTGAATCTTCAAAATAATAAAAACATGTTTAAATGCCATATTCCGTAGGTCTCTGATGTTTTTGAAAACCCTTTCTAACTATTTTACCATATTTATATATAGAATCATATATATCTGTTACACCTGTGTGTATATTCTTGTGAAAAAAATACACTAGTAATTATATGACCATGATTTTTATCAACTAGAAATTAACTTGTATCACTTAATTATTTTAAACAGCCTGTAAAGCACTCTCAGAGTATTGAAAGTAAACTTTCTATTATAATTGAGTTGTATGGGTACAACACCTTGTATTGGAGTAGAAATATATATATATATATATATATATATATATATATATAAAATCTTTGTGAAGAATAATCTTACATTTGAATTCTATTGCAATGTATCTAAAATTAAACTTATTTTGCATTTATATGCAACATTCTGTATCAGTGAATTAAAAATAACCTTGTGAGTAACACTTAAGGCATTAAGTTGAGAAGTAAACTCATTAATGTACTCTCTGTCCTTTTCTTATTCTATGTTTCTACATTCCCCCTTCTTTTTTTAAACCCCTATCTCCAATCCTAAGAATTAAAGATAAAGGAAAAGAAAGACACCCCTGAATTCAACCTTGTTTTTCTTTCTAAATAATAACTTATAACCAACTCACAATGAAAATAAACATCTACTGCCCTAGAGAGCAACCAAAAGCCTACACAAGCCCCTTAAGGGAAAGGGGATGTTGTTCTCTTAAGGTTTCTCCTGGCTGATTTGGGACAATTAATACCTTTGTAAGGTCCCAAGTAAAATTGGGGGAAATGGTTAAACAAGATGGGAATAGAATTTGTAGTTCAGTGTCTAAATGTTGAAAAATTCCAGGCTTTATTTAAGTCCTATGAGAGATAGTCTGAAATGCTGGAACATTTGGGATTGTAAACTTTCTTGCAAGCTGCTCTGGGAGCTGTCTTGTTCTGATGAGGAACAGCAATAGAAGCCCTTGGTGCTGGAACATGAAGAATGCAGGATGTCAGCATTGAGCATCCTGAAAGAAATGGTGCCTCACATTTGACCATGTCCCCTGGAGGGGGAGACCTGGTGGCACTCAGAGGAAGGACAGCTGGTAGCCAAGAAGAGACTTGATACCCTATGAAAATATACAGGGGTAGGTAATCCCCCTCAGGAACAGTCATAGGGGAGGGGAATAATAGGAAAATGGGGGGGGGTGGAGGAATGGGAGGATACAAGGGATGGGATAAACATTGAGATGTAACAAGAATAAATTAATAAAAAAAGAAAGAAAGAAAGAAAGAAATGGATCCAGTCAGGTCTGATCCAGCATCAGTGTCTGGTTCTTTTGTTCTGAAAAACATAATTTCTCACAAGTATTATACAGTCCTAAAATTATAAGTGTATAAGGTGTGAGTGATTCATAGAACATTTAAGGCTGATTTTCTGTTTTTTTTTGTACGAGCATAAAGAAGACTATAAATCTTCTTTCAGGCCATATGAAGAATGACATCTAATACTAATTCACTGGGATTCTGTAGTCAACAAGAATGTGAGTTATTAATAAAAATGTATATTAGTATTTACTAAAAAGTAGAAGTATTAGAAGGTAAAAGTTGATTTTTAATATTTACGCTAAACATTTCATGATGTTTTCAAACAAATATATTTTGTCCTTAAAAATCAATATAATTACCAGGATAATTTCAAATATACAATGATATATAGGCTTCCCTATAGGAATCCTTTATAGAGTGTGCATGCCACACACTTATACATTGGAGACATACTACAAGAAACAAGTTCAGATTTTTTGATCATTATAGATGGTGGTAGAAGTACTGTCTGTGTCCTTTCATACCTACCCTAGATAACATACACTCCTGTTTCATGAGATGTGAATTTTCAAGCATTTTGCTTCATATAGTATTAATTCTACAAGTTATTCATATACCAAACTTCACCTAAGACAAAAATATTTCCTATTGCAATATTGTAAGTCAGGATTCTGTAGCAATGCTTTAGGGAAGACTACTTTTCTCTGTTTCTCTCATCATACATGATATTATTGAGAAATTATTGAGAAATGAACAGTAGTTAATTTTGATACATGGTTTTAACTCCAACAGTCATGTTGTCATTTGTAAAATATTTTACTGCTATGTCCCTATATAGCATGTATCAGAAGGCTTCAAAATCTTACTATATACTACTTGCTCATTCATGTTTATTCTGCTTTATTTCATAATGCCAAAGACTTAAAAAGCATAAGTGTCCATCAATGGATGGTAATTAAATGTAAATGTGATATATTTATACAATTCCACTGATAAAATTAAATTACAAAAATTTCAGGTGTATGGTTGGAAATAGACATTAACATTATGAATGCAGTGACCTAGACCTAGAAAGCCAAAGGTTTCAGTTTTTCTTTAATTTTTAGTTGTGAGCTTTGAATTCTGTGATTTTTTTCTTTTTGAATACCTTCAAATATCAGAAAATTATAGTGGGACATGAAAAGGGATCTCTAAAATGAGGAAAATATAACACAGTTATATAAAGTTTAGAAGATGTAAAAGGACTAATAAAACAATAAGGACTAAATTATGAGAAGACGGAAAGGATTACAAGAAGGGCTAGCTAAGCCTAAAGAAATTCTGAGAATAGAATACTATTACACAAGCTTCTATAAATATAAACATATATAAAAAGTTCAAGGAATGCTACAGTAACTGGGCAAAAATAGCCCAATTATATTCAACAGTCTAACCAATAGAAAAAATAAGCCTAGTTCAAAGAGTCGTTTACTTCTATTGGAATTATTGGCTAGTGAAGTCCCGTAGATAATACAACCAAATGTTACAGGGTACCACCTATCTTCTTGGTTATCCTTTACAACACTGGTGGTTCTCACCCTTCCTAATGTTGACACTCTTTCATACCATCCTCATCATGTGATGATGCCCAACCATAAAATTTAATTGCTACTTCATAACTATAATTTTGCTACTGCTATGAATCATAATGTGAATATGTTGGGAGAGAGAAGTTTGCCAAATGGGTAGTGACCCACCAGTTGGAAAAGGCTACTTGGGAACTTCACAGCAACTTCTTATTGGTAAAGATACCACATATTTGAGACATGGAATATATAGAAAAAATGTGTTATTAACTTGGAAGCTTTATCTTGACTTTGTAACTCTCATAGTACATCAAATTCTTTGCACTGTTCTGGGATAATAGAGTAATCTTCACTAGTATCCAGTGAAAAAACTGGTGAGCTACAAGAACTACTGGTCTGGAAAGATGTGACTACTTCTGCAATAATAGCATAAATGCCATGGTTGTGTACAATCTTTTTCTGGTTTGACTTAAAGCTTGCTCTACAAGGTGAATCCTATATATGATACCATTTTAATAGCCAAAACCAGAGGATAGACAAGACATATAGACTTTAGAGGAAAATCTACTACTATTACTTTGGTAACATGCTATTAAACTGACTTTTAATAAGACCAATATACTTACAAATTAATATAACTCAATCTTCATCAGAGACATCTTTTCAGTTCATGGCAATTAGTACAGAGACTCACAGTTAACATCTACATGCAGAGAACAAGAGATGCCAGGATGATCATTTCTAAGTAAGACATTTATATCATCTACCCTTCTCCTAAGCCTGGGGATTATTACAGAAGAGCAGTCAAGGTCAGAAAGGTTACATGAGTCAAAATTGATGGATGGCTACAATGAAACATTGTTTGGTGGACAATGTTTTGCCCACCCAAATTTATAACAGTTGTAGCATCATGCAGGAAAACTGTACAAGATCAAGACAGACAAAAACCCAGCATGAAATGTGTAAGTGGTCATAATATTCCACCATTAACTGAAGAGCTATTGGTAATTGATAGCTACCAAGAGGGAAAAGTTTAGCTTTCCTTAAGGATGTGACATCTGGAAGGTAAGCCATGCTTCTGTGGATGTCCAAATTCCCAAGAGTAAATGGACAATGCATATTAGACATAATACGGTTGAAAGTCTGAGGATACAAGTTCGTGGTTTTGGAGTAGCTAGTAGATCAGGAAGGCATGGAGGGGAGGGTAATGAATGTGATCAAAATGCAACAGAAAATGTTAGCACATACATAAATTCTCTCTCTCTCTCTCTCTCTCTCTCTCTCTCTCTCTCTCTCTCTCTCTCTCTCTCTCTGTAAAAACATTTTAGGGCATTGTATGCTTCCATCCACTTAGTTTTTCATCTTCTGCTTCAAATCTTCTGCATTGACAACCCCAGAATCACCAACTCCAGGAAAAATGGCCTATGTCTGGTACTTGTTAGTGTTCTGATCCTTGCCACACAGTTTTGTGGTATAATATATATGCTAATAGTGAATAATTTCTGAATAGTTTTTAGATATATATGTATCTTTTCTTTTTATATATTATATATTCATTTCCTTTTATTTTTATTTGAAACACTACTTTGGATAAACTTTAAATATTCATTTTATATTTTTAATATGTCAGTAAAATATGTCAAACAAAGAAAAGCTTCTCATACAATATTCATTTAATGCCTCATATAAGTTAATTATTTCTCAGGTACTGAGAAATCTGTACACAAATATTCTCATACTCTTAATTGTTAAAGTATATTGATGAAAATTACTAACACAAATTAAGAGCAAGGAAAGATTTATTTTATTTATATTCTACAAGTTCCATTTCTGCATACCAGTGATTTACAGTGGCATTATTTTTTAATTTTTGTGAACTGGCGGTCTCTGTCTCTTCAGCACTCTGATTAGAGATGCTTCAATCTAAAATAAAATAATATGAAAGTACATCCAAGTACTTTCTTCACTGCTTACATTTTTAATATTCTAGTTTTTTTGTGTGCTTTCCTTGGTTATTGAAACAATTTTTGTCATTTTTTTTTGTTGTCCTAATATATTCATAACGACTGCTATCAGTATGCTTAAGATGCAGTAGATTTCCTTGTTCTCATTATCCTCACCATTTATTTTAAAATAACATTTGGGAAATTTTTACATTTTCATTAGATTTATTTATCTCATGTTTGTGTTTGTGTTTGTGTGTGTGCGTACTCATACAAGTGCACAGATACAACAGTGAACATGTGCACTAGAAAACAACTTGTAGTGGTTATTTTCCCCTTCCACCCTGTGGGGTTTGGATGATTATGCCTGGACTTAAGGTGCTTTATTGGTTGAGCAATTTCAAATTCCAAACCTGTTGGTTTGTAATCTGATTTATTTGGCCGCTGGAGTTTTAATTTTTTCCTTTTTTTTGTTTCAGCAAAAGATAAATATTTACATTAATTAATATTGATGACCTCTGTGCTCCATTAGCTTTTTAGTGGAGAGTTTAGAAGGTAATAGTTAGGTGTCCAATCTCAGATTTTGAAAATTCATAGATGCAGTTGGATATGCCTTTCAACTGCAATATGCAAAATGCTACTTATGAAAATTAGGGACAAATTTTTATTTGAAAAAAATTCTATTTATTTTATCATCACCAGAGAGACCATTGATAACCCTCTGAAATATCAGCTTATAGTTAATTTAGATTTGCAGGTAAGCATGACATGTCATATATAAGGTAGATGATGAGGCGAAGGGCAAATCTAAGTTAAGCTGTGCTAATTCCCATCATGAACATATGATATTAGGGAACAAAAAGTAATCTTTATGTATATCTTTTTGTGACATCTTTTGAATGGATAAGATAATGAAATTGCAAATCAATATTTTTGTTAAAGTGAACAAGTGTCTTTCAGATCTAATTATCTAGTTATTATTTAATACATTTTATTCAAAACAAACAAACAGCAATAACATTTATATAACCAAACAGGAAAAAAAAAAACAACAAGAAAAGATTGTGCAAACAACTATACTACACATCAACAATAGATAGAGATTCCAGATAGCATTCAAGTTTTCTTAATTGTGCAATATTATGTCTTCAAAGAGCTCATTTGCATACATTTTCAAGTGATGGTTTCACTCTGCATAGGGAACATTCATTTGATCTGCTATTATCTA
This sequence comes from Acomys russatus, assembly GCF_903995435.1. NCBI lineage: Eukaryota > Metazoa > Chordata > Mammalia > Rodentia > Muridae > Acomys > Acomys russatus. The sequence continues at coordinate 85,514,919 of NC_067138.1, forward strand.
ATGGCTCTTGCAGCTCTATTTTCAAACAGAATCCATGTAAAGTAAAATTGGCAACATCTTTATAGATTACAAAAAATACCAAATAAAAACCAAAAAGGCAATAGTATTTATTTACTTATTATTAATCTCATGGCTTAACTTCATACAAGATGAAAGGATACACATAAAATTACATATAGTAGCTCTATGACCTAATCCCACTACACGCACACACACACACACACACCAACCACCACTACTACCATCACCACCACCACCACCACCACAACACATGAGAAAGAGACAGAAACAGAGAGACAGAGGGAAAAGAAAAACAAAAGCAGAACAGAGATAGAGACTAAGAAAGGGATAGACATGGATAGGCAGAGAAAGTGGTATACCAACATTAAAATAAACATTGTGACTGCAGAGAGAGCTCAGTGGTTAAAGTATATGCCTGGCAAATGTGAAGACTGAAGTTTGAATTCACAGAAACCATATAAATCCTGAGAATGTGGCCTACCTGTAATCCTTCAAAGCAGGATAAAAGGCACAGTGAATTAACTGAATAAGGATGGGGAATTTCAGATAAAGCGAGTGGCCCTCACTCAATATATATGATCAAAAGCAATCAGTTAAGATACCAGGAGTCACTCTTTGGCTTCCACATATACATGAACAGATTTGCAAGCACATTTGTACACAAATGTGTTCTTAAACTCAGGTGGAGATACATGCACATTCCTGAGCACTACATATACATGCAAAAAAAAAGTGATTTTGCTTGCTCTCTTGCTATGGGAAAATTGTTATTTAGAAATGAAAATGATCTATCTTATGTCTACATGCTTTCAGATCTGGTTCACAGTCTTTCTTGCTTTTCACCAGAGCAATATTAGCAATCCCATATCTCACAGCATTGTTATATTCCTCTCTTTCTAATGACATTGCTTTATTATTATTTCTGTGTGACATATTTTTTTAAATAAGGTCATGTCAAATAGATGATATATATATATATATTTTAGGAAAATAGGCTACCCTACATCTTTTTTCCTATATTTTCCACAGGGCCACAGAGTGCTGACCACATAAAACCAGAAATAAGTATGTCTTCTAGTTATGTTTTAAATTAATTTGTTGCCCTAACTTTGAAAAAGAATTTATTGATTTGCTGATAATATGCATGTACAGCATTTTCATAATGTGACCAATTATGATGGTAATATGCTCAAATCTTTTATGAAAACTGAAGAACTATCTCTCATTTATAATATAGAGCTTGTACTGTCTTCTTAAAATGTGTCAAATATCTGTTGTTACCTACAAAGTTAACATGCCATCCCTTAATAGTTATAATTATTAAAGGTAGCTACATTCATTTTCCCATAAAAGATGTATGAAGGTAAAATGGTCTTCATTAGTTGATAAAGTTTTACAAAAGGGCAACTTTTTAAAATATATACAATTTCTATTTAATCCAATGGAAAATTTCTGTATGCTATTCTTTATTCATAATTTTTTGTAGCAGCATGATGTACCATCAGAAGTACTATTCAGGGGCACTACAGAAATAAATTATATCCAAGAATTCCCTTTCATACACACAAACATTATTGCCTTTCTATTTTCTTTTCTTCTCTAACAATCAACTTTTCTACTTATTGTTTGTTTTCCTCTAGCTTCTTACTGACTTTCCACCTTCCTTTCTTTATTTCCTTTTCACAGCTGTGCTTTCAAATACAATTTAGTGAAATGCTGTGAAGGTAAGATGTTACAATGCCAATTTACTTGGATTCTGCCCTTGAAGCTTTCACTGTCTGCTAAGACAGATGGGGCACCTCTGAATTAAATATACCACATATTATCACAGATACATTCCATGATAAAATCATTAATAAGCATTTTTTAAAAATTTTATTAATTTATTCATATTACATCTCAATTGTTAGCCCTTCCCCTGTTTCCTCCCATTCTTCCCTCCTTCCCACTTCCCCCCTTCTCCCCTCCCCTATGTCTGTGATTGAGGGAGACCTCCTCCTCCTATATATGCTGTTAGAATATCAAGTCTCTTCTTGGTAACTTGATATCCTTCCTCTGAGTGCCGCCAGGCCTCCCCATCCAGGAGATGTGGTCAGAAAAGGGGCACCAGAGTTCCTGTGAGAGTCAGATCTCACTCTCCACTCAACGGTGGAGAATATCATGTTCGTTGGCTAGGTCCTGGTAGGGGTTCGAAGCTTACTGCCTATATTCTCCTTGGCTGGTGCATTAGTTTGAGGAGGACCCTAGGACCCAGATCTGCCTGTTATAAAGTTCTTTTTGTAGGTTTCCAGGACCCTGTGGGTCCTACTATTTCCCCATTCTTCCATGCTACTCTCACCTAGAGTCTCAATAGGATGTCTTCTCTTCTGACCCACTTTTTTGGTAAGTAAAGTTTTTCATGGTACGTATCCCTTGGACTAGTGTTTTGATATAAGTGAGTATAAAAAAGAAGCAGAAACACCCAAGAGGAGTAGACGCCTGGAAATAATCAAACTCAGGGCTGAAATTAATAAATTAGAAACAAAGAGAACAATCCAAAGAATCAACAAAACCAAGAGCTGGTTCTTTGAGAAAATTAACAAGATAGACAAACCGTTAGCCAATCTAACTAAAAGACAGAGAAACACTATCTAAATTAACAAAATCAGAAATGAAAAGGGAGACATAACAACAGACACCGAAGAAATACAAAGAATCATAAGATCCTACTTTGAAGGCATATACGCCACAAAATTCGAAAATTTAAGGGAAATGGACAAATTTTTCGACCATTTGCCAAAATTGAACCAAGACCAGATAAACAAATTAAATAGCCCTATTTCACCTATAGAAGTAGAAGTGAATATTGATAGTCTCCCAACCAAAAAAAGCCCAGGGCCAGATGATTTCAGCGCAGAATTCTACCAGTCCTACAAAGAGGAGCTAATACCGATAATAAGCATTTTTAAGGGAGAACTGGTGGCCCAACTGAGTAATCCAGGCTCCTCTAGAGGAATTCAAGGCCTGTTTGTGCACAGAGAGATTTCAAGGTCAGTGAGTAATTTAGTAAAATTTGTCTTGAAAACAATACATATTGGGAATAAGGCAGTAGGTTAGTTTTGTAATGTTTGTCTAGAAAGCATGAGGTGTTATGTTTGATACGCATGACAAATTAATAAATAAGTAAGTACATGCTTCTGTATGCACATCACCCCTTTCCAATGTTTATAATCATAACTTACAACCTACTTACTCAAACAATTGTTAGATTGCATTTAGTTTTTATGTATTTTTATAAACAATGCCATTCACTTGAGGAATTGGTTGTGTTATTAGAAAAATTAAATCCTCTCTCCCCACATCCTCACCAGCATGTGGTGTCACTTGAGTTTTTGATCTTAGCCATTCTGATGGGTGTAAGATGGAATCTCATAGTTGTTTTGATTTGCATTTCCCTGATGACTAAGGAGGTTGAGCATTTCTTTAAGTGTTTCTCAGCCATTTGATACTCCTCTGTTGAGAATTCTCTGTTTAGTTCCAAGCCCCATTTCTCAATTGAGTGGAGAATGTGATACGACTTTCTCAAGTACTCTGGTGCCTCACATTTGACCATGTCCCCTGGAGGGGGAGACCTGGTGGCACTCAGAGGAAGGACAGCAAGTAGCCAAGAAGAGACTTGATACCCTATGAGAATATACAGGGGGAGGTAATCCCCCTCAGGAACAGTCATAGGGGAGGGGAATAATGGGAAAATGGGGGGGGGGGTGGGAGGAATGGGAGGATACAAGGGATGGGATAAACATTGAGATGTAACAAGAATAAATTAATAAAAAAAAAAAAAGAAAAATTAAATCTATAGAAAGATGACGTGCTAGGATTTGATGTGCTGCTTCGATCTATAGCCGCTAGCATCTGTAGCAAGGAAGATTTCAATAAGAAAAAAGAATAGAAACTCAGAGGCTGTTGGCATATCAGGTAGAAGAAAATGCACTGTTCAATCAAAACACATAGCCAGGAGTGAGTGGATATTAGGACTGATTCTATGATACCAAATAAGTGGCTGTTATTCCCTTGTCTTACACAATTCTTTCCATCAAAAGGCAAAACTTCATAAAATGAAGGAATGTAGTGACATGGCTAATCAGAATGCCAACATCTAAGTTTGCTGCATCAAGATCCAACTGGCATAACATGAGGGGAAAGACAGGAGCTATGTCTGTCTACTACACACCAGTTTAAATTGGCTCTGTTACATTTGGTCCACTTGATAAGTGTGGCATCACCTTCCCCAACATTCACACTTTATGTTTTAAAGTATGGAAGCTCAATTAACTGTGGCCTGGGTCCTTCTCAGTTATCTATATTTGGGTTTATATATTAAGATAAAATAACGTATTAGTCAGATTTGTATGAAATACAAAAGAAATCGTTTCACCAGAAAAATCAAGAAAACCCTCCTGTTCATAGAATACAGTCTATGCCCACTGAGGGTGTATCATAGAGGGAGGAAGGAAGAAGACAAGAGACAAAACAACATCTATGGATTTGTTCTCTGGAGAAGTAACTTAATGGGTTCCAGAGAAATGGATATAAAATATATCAGTAAATGCATGGTAAATTCTTCTACCTTTTAAAATAAAGTTCAACTTGTGTTTCTCTGTTTGCCCTTGATGAGAACAGAAGTCCATATGCTTATAAAAGTTTTAAAATAGGTGAGATATAGTCTTGCTGAAGGCTGACTTAGATGGATCACTAGACATTTCCCTCACACACCTTATCAAAATGACAGATCCTATAGAGGCAATCAGTCTCTAGACTTCTCAAGTTATTAAGTGTTCTTAGATGATACAATCATCATGAATTTTTATGGTACAATGTAAGTTTCAAGTAGCAGAATCAGAAGACTGGGTTGATACAAGAAGACTTTGTAAAGATTAAGATTGGAGTGATTTAGATATAAGCCTAGCACTTCTAGCAGCTCTCAGAGTTGGAAAAGTAATGATTGAATTTTCCTACAGAGACCTCAGAGTGCATGTGGTACTAGAATCAACCTTGCTGGGCTTCCTTTCTCCAAAGTTGGAAAAGGCTACACTTCTTATCTCAGAACCATTGAGATTATAGTCATGTTATAGAATTAAGAGGAAGCTTAAAAAAAAAAAAAAAACCTTAGCTTTTCCTCTGACATTATTTTTATAGTTAAATTCTATTTCTTGCATAACTCTTTCAAACATAATTAAAAACACCCAAGTGTGTGGCAGTTTTTTAAGGTGGATAAGTTCCTAAGAGCCTAGTGATTTATGTGTGGAGAAGAGGGATGTGGAAAATGCAGTCATTTACATAAAGCACACTGTCGGCTAAATTTTGCTAGATATTCATGAAAGAAATCATTTGATATGCCTTTCTCTCAATTTATGAAGAATTCCATATTTAGCACTTTGCAATTCACAAATCCCTTTTTGTGGAGATAAACAGAATTGGGACATATTAATATAACACACTAAAAATGGAGTTTACCAGAGTATATTTTTTGCATTTCTGTGCTAAAGTGAATGCCATCTGCACATTCAGACATGCTCACATGCTCCAAGCACCGAGTCAAGCAGGTGCTGAAGAGAAACCAGAAAAATAACTCCTAAAATAAACAAAATGCATATTTTCAACTTTTCACATATTTTGTGTTTCCTTTATAAAGTTACATTATTACATATATTGTTCAGAAATGATTTTCTGAAGAAGGTTAAGGAAATCATAAAATTGTGACCTATTGTTGAAAATGGCAAAACAATAAATGGCTTAACAATGTTTTAAGGCAAACAAAAATGAGGAGTGAGGATTGGCCAAGTTTTTATTATATGGAAAGCAAAAAAATAATTCAGAAGATAATAAAAGATAAATTTGTTATGAACTCGTTAAAAATATGTGCAGGCACACAAATGAATGGCTACCACCACTTATGGTAGTGTTTGATGATAAGAAATCACATGACAACAGGCAGATCTGGGTAAAGTGAAGTTGCTTCTCAGGGAAGGCACTAAGTGTGTGTTTGCAAAACAAAACACAGGGTGTTACATAATTTTATCTGACAAACAAGCAATGGATATTTTTCAAGCATAGCAGTATCCTAAATATTTTACTATTTTCTTATATTTATAATAAAAATCATTGTTGCTCTGAATTTAAAATATAGATTTATATCTCATTATTGTATTTGTGAAAGCCATGTGTTTTAAAGTTATAATTTAGATTGTGAAGACATCAGCGAACACCAAAAAATATGGGTTTTTATTTGGTTTGAGTATTTAAACATTTAAAATTTTTATTTTTGAGATCATAACACAATTAGAATATTTCCCTTTCCTCATACAGACCCTTCCATATTCAACTCCCCACTCTCCTTCAAATCCATGCCTCTTTTTCACTAATTGTAATTACATGTATATATGTATATGTGTATATGTATAATACAAAATATAACCTATTCACTCTTTGAATATTGAAACTTCTCTTAGAAACAGACTGAGGCCACTTTATAAAACTACAAGCATTCTAACTGCAAAGTTGTGGAGTCCAGTCCAGTAGATAAATCCACAAAACACTCTTCCACCTAGGTCCTTGTGAACATTGCAGAGGAGGAGTAGACTAATTATAAGAGCCATATGATAAGTGGGTTTACTGTGAGCTTGTGTTCCCTAGGAACATCAAAAACTACACCCATAAAATCTCAAAAGTATGACTCCCTAAATGTAAACTGAACAAAGATAACATTAATGCATATAAAAAAGTAGAAGAGGAAAAGACTAGAGGACTCAATCTTCAATAAGGAACTGCAAGCAACTGATGACACCCAAGTGCAGGAAAGGTGACTTTCTCTAGGAAAGAGAATCAAATAGTTGTCCAGTTCCACATGGTCATCCATGATACATACATATAAGTAACAGGAAGAAGCATTAAATGCTGTGAAATGATGGAATTTCCCATCATCTTTCACAAAGGCTTTCTGTCTCCTCTGTCATTCATTTTTGCGAGCTTTTTAAATTTTAATTTAATTTAATTAAAAAATACCTGTTCACTTTACATTCCAATTGTATCCTGCTCCCTTATTGCCTTTGAATTCCACCTTTTCTCCTCATCCTCCCACCCCTTTTCCCTAGTACACAGAAAAGTGGAGCCCTCCTCTGTGGAGACAATACTCCTCTGCTATCATCTGACCTCAGCCTATTAAGTCTCATCTAGATTTCCTGCATCCTTTTCCTCTGTGGCCTGGCAAGACTGACCTGCCCAGGGGAAGTGATCCATGAGTGATCACTAGAGCCCATTTTAGAAGTCCTCCCTACTCCTCATACTATGGGAAACACAAGGAGATGGTACTTCCTATCTACTACATCTGAGCAGAGGGTCTAGGTTCTCACCATGCACAGTCTTATATTGATGCATCCGTCTGTGGAACACATACCTTCTCTGCCAGGTTTTCTTGGCTCTACAGGTCTCCTTATATAACCCCTGTCCTCTCCAGGTTTTTCTATCCCCCAACTCTTCTACATGGTCTGTTATTCTAAGCATCTGCTTGGATCCTTTCCTGGGTTCAGTATTTCACGTGACCTCTTTGGTAGGCTCCCTTCCTGTTCCTTCTCTTCAACTACTTGGGGTATCTATGTTTTTTGCCCTTCTTGATGAGAATTAAACATTCTTACTAGGATTCTGCTTGGATTTAGCTTCTTCAGGTGTGAGTATTATAGTATGGTTATCCTGTAATGTGTAGCTAATATCTGCTTATAAGTGAGTATATAGCATGCCTGTCTTTCTGGGTCTTGGTTACCTCACTCAAGATGATGATTTCTAGTTACATCCATTTGCATGCAAATTTCAACATTCCCTTGGTTTTAATAGCTGAGTACTTTTCCATTGTGTAAATGTACAACAATTTGTTCATCCATTTTTCCACTGAGGGACTTCTGGGTTGTTTCCAGATACTGGCCATTATGAATAGAGGTTCTATGATCATAGTAAAGCAAATGTCCCTGTTATATGGTAGAGCATCTTTTTGGTCTATTCACAGAAATGGTATAGCTGGGTCTTCAGATAGAACTAGTCCCAATTTCCTGATAAAGCACCAGATTGATTTCCAAAGTGGTTGTACAAGTTTGCACTCCCATCAACAATGGAGTAGTGTTCCTCTTTCTCCACATCCTTGCCAGCATATGATGTCACCTGAGTTTTTGGTCTTAGTTATTCAGATAGGTAAAAGATGGAATCTCAGTGTTGTTTTGAGTTGCATTTCCATGACAACTAGGGATGTTGAACATTTCCTTAAGTGTTTCTTAGCCATTCAATATTTCTCTGTTGAGAATTCCCTGCTTAGTCCTGAACCCCAGTTTTAATTGGATAATTTAGTTTGGTGATGTTTAATTTTTATATATTTTGGATATTAGCCCTTTGTCAGATGTAGTGTTGGTGAAGATCTATTCTCAGTCTGTAGGTTGCCATTTTGCTCTGTTGACAGTGTCCTTACCTTGCAGAAGCTTTTCAGTTTCATAAGGTCCCATTTAATAATGGTTGATCTTAGGCCCTTAGGTGTTGGTATTTTGTTCAGGAAGTTGTCTCCTGTGCCAATGAGCTCAAAGCTCTTCCCCAATTTTTCTTCTAACACATTTAGTGTGTCTGGATTTATGTTGAGGTCTTTAATCCATTTGGACTTCAGTTTTGTGCAGGATGATAGATATGGATCTATTTTCATTTTTCTACATGTAGCCATCCAGTTATACCATCACCATTTGCTGAAAGTGCTATCTTTTTTTCATTGTATAGATTTGGCTTCTTTGTCAAAAACCAAGTTACCATAGGTATGTGGGTTTATTTCTTGGTCTTTGATTCGATGCAACATTGCCCAGCCTTGGTCTCCTTCTCTGGCTTATCTGTGGGCCCATTGGCCCAGGGGGAACATTAATAGTGGGAGAGTTAAACACCCCACTTTCACTAAAGGATAGGTCATTGAAACAGAAATTAAGCTAAGAAATAACCTTAAACAATGTCATTATTCAAATGGATCTAACAGATATCTATAGAACTTTTCACCCAAACAAAAAGCATTATGCTTTCTTCTCAGCACCCCATGGAACCTTCTCCAAAATTGATCATATAGTAGATCACAAAGCAAACCTCAACAGATTCAAGAAAATTAAAATAATACCATGTATTCTGTCAGATCACCATGGTCTAAGGATGGACTTCAACAACAACAGAAATAACAAAAACTCTACACACATATCGAAACTAAACAACTCTCTACTTAATGACACCTGGGATAGGGAAGAAATAAAGGACTTCCTGCAATTCAATGAAAATGAAGGAACAACATAGCCAAATGTGTGGGACACATTGAAGGCAGTACTAGTGGGAAAATTCATAGCACTAAGTGTCTTTAAAAAGAATTTGGAATCATCACACATAAGCAACTTAACGACACATCTGGAAGCCCTAGAAAAAAAAAAAAAGAAACATAAACACTAAAGAGGAGTAGATGTCTGGAAATAATCAAACTCAAGGCTGAAATCAATAAATTAGAAACAAGGAGAACAATTACAAAGAATTACCAAAAGCAGGAGATCGTTCTTTTAGAAAATCAACATGATAGACAAACCGTTAGCCAAATTAATTAAAAGGCAGAGAGACACTATCCAAATCAACAAAATCAGAAATGACAATGGAGACATAACAACAGACACTGAAGAAATACAAAGAATCATAAGGCATATATGCCACAAAATTTGAAAATCTAAGGGATGAATTGCATTGAAAATTTTCTGTATATTTAACCAGTCCTGCATGCCTGGGATGAAGCATGCTTGGTCATGGTGAATGATAGTTTTGATGTGTTCTTGAATTCGGTTTGCGAGTATTTTATTGCACATATTCCTGTGAATGTTCATAATAGAAATTGGCCTGAAATTCTCTTTCATTGTTGGGTCTTTCTGTGCTTGAGATATCAAGGTGACTGTGGTCTAGAATGATTTTGGTAAAATTCTGCTGTTTCAATTTTACGGAATAGTTTGTGGAGACTTGGTAATTAGCTCTTCTCTGAAGGTCTGGTAGCATTCTTCACTGAATCAATCTGGTCTTGAGCCTATTTTTGTTGTTGTTGTTGTTGTTGTTGTGAGACTTTTGATGACTGCCTCTATTTCCTTAGGTGTGACAGGACTTTTCAATTTGTTTACTTGATCTTGGTTCAATATTGGTGGTTGGTAGTTACCAAGAAAATTGTCCATTTTGTTTAGGTTTTCAAATTTTGTGGCATATAGGCTTTTGAAGTAAGACCTGATGATTGTTTGGATTTCCTAAGTGTCTGTCATTATGTCCTCCTTTTCATTTATGATTTTGTTAGTTTGAATACTCTCCTTCTGCCTTTTAGTTAGTTTGTCTATAGATTTGTTAATATTGTTGATTTTCTCAAAGAACCAGCTCTTTGTTTTGTTGATTCTTTGAATTGTTTTCTTTGTTTCCAACTTATTAATTTCAGCCATGAGTTTGATGATTTCCATCCTTCTACTCTTCTTCAGTGTGTCTGCTTCTTTTTGTTCAGGAACTTTCAGGTGTGCTGTTAAGTTTCTAGTATGGGATCTCTCGATTTTCTATATAAAGGCACTTAGTGCTATGACCTGGCCTCTTAGCACTGCTTTAATTGTTTCGCATGAGTTTGGGTATGGTGTGCCTTTAGTTTCATTGAATTCTAGGAAACTTTTAATTTCTCTTTTTGTTTTTTTATTTCATACCTTACCCAGATGTCACTGAGTAGGGAGTTGCTCAGTTTCCATGAGTTTGTAGGCTTTTGTTTGTTTATTTTGTTGGTGAGTTCCAGCTTTAATACATGGTGGTCTGACAAGGTATAAAAGTGTATTTCAATTTTCTTGTATCTGTTTAGGTTTGCTTTGTGACCAAGTACATGGTCAATTTTTGAGCAGCTTCTGTGAGATCCTTAAAAGAAGATATATTCATTTGTGTTTGGAGGAAATTTTCTGTAGATATCAGTTGGGTCCATTCACTTCATGATGTCTATTAGTTTCCTTGTTTCTTCATTTAGTTTCTGTCTTGATGATATGTCTATTGGGGAGAGAGGGATATTGAAATCTCCCACTATTAATGTGTGGGATTCGATGTGTGGTTTAAGCTTTAATAACATTTCTTTTACAAATGTGGGTGCTCCTGCATTTGGGATAGAGATGTTCAGAATAGAGACATCATCTTGGCTTACTTCTCCTTTGATGAGAATGTAGTGACCTTCCCCATCTCTTTTGATTAGTTTTGGTTGAAAATCTATTTTATCAGACAATGGAATGGCTACTCCAGCTTGCTTCTTGGGTCTGTTTGCTTGGAATATAGTTTTCCAACTCTTTACTCTGAGGAAATGTATATATTTATTGCTAAGGTGTGTTTCTTGTATATAAAAGAATGATGGCTCCTGTTTTTGTATCCATTCTGTCAGCCTGTGTCTTTCTACTGGGGAGTTGAAGCCATTAATGTTAAGAGATATTAATGACCAGTCGTTGTTAGTTCCTTTTGTCTTGATGTTGGTGGTGGTAGAGTATGTGTGTGTTTTTGTGTCTTGGATTTGTGGATGTGAAGTTATTTATTTCCCATGTTTTCCTGGGTGCAGTAACCTTCTTCAGTTCAGTTTTCCTTCAGTTACCATCTTAGGGCTGGATTTGTGGTTAGGTTCTGAATAATCTTGGTTTTTCATTGAATAACTTGTTTTCTCCATCTATGGTGATTGAAACTTTTGCTGGGAATGGTATTCTGGGTGGGTGTCTATGTTCTCTTAATGTTTGCATGACTTTCATCTAGGCCCCTTCTAACTTTCATTGTCTCTGTTGAGAAGTCAGGTGTAATTTTGATGGGTTTGCTGTTATATGTGACTTGACCTTTTTCTCTTGAAGCTTTTAATATTCTTTCTTTGTTCTTTACATTTGAGTTTTGATTATTATGTTGCAGGAGGATTTTCTCTTCTGTTCAAATCTATTTGGAGTTCTGTAGGTTTTCTATACATTTGTGTACATTTCTTTCATTACGTTGGGGAAATTTGCTTCTATGATTTTTTGAAAACGAGTTCTGGGCATTGGAGCTTAGAATCTTCTTATTCTGTTCCGTTTGTTTGTTTGTTTGTTTTTTGTTTTTCAAGACACAATTTCTCTGCATAGCTCTGACTGTCCTGAATTCATTTTATAGACCAGCCTGGCCTCAAACTCATAGCGATCTGCCTGCCTCTGACTCCCAAGTGCTGGGATTAAAGGTGTGGGCCTCCACCCCTTGGCATCTATTCCTATTATACTTACATTTGGTCTTTTTATAGTGTCACAGATTTCTTGGGTGTTTTGTATCAGGAACTTTTTAGTTTTAATGTTTCCAAAGTTATTGATGTATCAATAACTTTGATCGTATCTTCCACACTTGAGATTCTCTCTTCCATCTCCTCTTGTATTTACTTGGCATGGCTTGTGCCCATCATTCCTGTTCCCTTCCCTATGTTTTCCAACTCTAAGACTGCCTCTGTTTGTGGTTTCTTTGTTGCTCCCAATTCTCTCTTTAGGTCTTGAATTGTCTTATTCATTTCTTTTTTTCATTAAAAATTTTTTTCCTGTAAGTATTTCTAGGATTTATTCAAGTCCTTCATATGTTTGGATGTATTTTTCTGTGTTTCTTTGAGTGACGAATATTTCTCTTTCAAAGCTTCTATCATTTTCATCACTTCAGATTTAAAGTCTTCTCCTTGCACATCGTGGGTGTTTATATGGCCACGGCTTGCTGTGTTATGATCACTGGTTTGCTGTGTTGTTATATGGCTCTGAGTTTTGTTGCTAGTCTTCTTGTGTTGTCCTGTAGACATCTGGTTGTCTTTAGTGTTATCAGGCCTAGAGGTCCCTCCAATGAAGTCACTGTCTATGTCCAACATTGGACAGGGAAGTTGGGAGCAAGTAAAGAAAGCTCCAATCCTAAGGTTGCTTTCAAGGGCTCCCCAGAGGCCTCCTCAGAATGATGGACAGTGGGTGTTAGAGCCTGCACCCAACTCTGCTCAGCTGGGTTCCCTGGCTGTATTCCAGTTGAGTCTAGCAGGAGAGGAGTGGGCTTATTGATTTCCAAGCCCAAAGTTGTTCAGGTGGCTTACAGTGTTTTTTGTGATGTCAGGGCTCTGTCTATCTGCTGTGTTCCAGATAGGCTAGGTCAGTAAGCTGCTGGCTGGCAGAGAGAGATTGGAGCTCAAGGCTGCTCACAAAGCAGGAGCTAATGTGGGGTGTGGCCCTCACAGGACTCTGCTCTGTGGCTTAAGTGGATTAGGCCAATAGGCTATAGAGTGAGACCAGAGCCAGAAGCTGCTAGCAGTATAGCAGCTAGTGAGGATTGTGGCCTGAGCTGGCCTTTGCTCAGCCAAATTTTCCATTGTGTCTTAGCTGAGTCAGAGTGGTATGCTTCAGGCAGGTAGGCAGAGATTGACCCAGGCCTGAAGTTGCTCACAGGATAGCAGCTAATGCAGTTTGTTGCCCATGCAGCTCTCTGCTCTGCCTCTTTGCTTTGTGTGAGCAGTATGCTTTAGGTGAATGGGCAGAGACAGACCAAGGCCCAAAGTTGCTTGTAGGATGGTGGCTAATGTGAATTGTAGCTGGCGCCTCGATTCAGCTCTGATCTCCACAGGCAATCTTGAGATGACAGGGCCATGCTTATCTGCGCTGTGACCCAGCAAGCAGCTGGGGTGCTGAGAGCAATCAGAGCTTAGAGCGTTTGGGTGTCCTGCATTCTTTCTCAGGAAGCAAGTAATGTGGATTGTATCTAGTGCCGGGATTAGTTATACCTGTCTGCTCCCTGTCCCAGATCTGGGTAGCAGTAGATGGACAGTGATAGTCCTTAGCTGCACAGATAACCCACAGTCCTTCCCAAGATAGTGGCTAATGTGAGCTGTTCCCTTGGAATTTTCTATGGGTTATCTGGATGTCCAGGAGTCAGACCCACCCTTACCCCACACAGTGTAGACTCCTCTTACCAGGCAATCAGGAACACTGGCATTTTGTAACTCTGAGTTTGGTCTTTAGGTCACTGTGCAGTCCTGGTTTTCCTGCTAATCAGATGCCTTGTGTTATCAGTGCTGCCGTCCTGGAAATCCCTGAGTTTTGTAATTTTTATTTAAGATTTAACTTCTCTGACCTATTATCATCAGTAAGAATAATATAAAATTGTTATGATTCTCATTCACCACATTTGCAAGTGACATAGAATTAACACTAGCTTCTTACCTTCTCGGAATAAAAGTTTGTGACTACATTGTGCCAAGCAAAAGCTTATATTGTGCTTGGAAAACACTGTACTCTTTTAAAAGTATATATTTTTATATTCTTTTTAAATTAATTAATTTATATATGAATAATAGCCCCCTTCCTCTTCTTCTTCCAGTCCCAACCTCCCTTCTTCTTCCCCCTGTACTCCTTTCCTTACTCCTTATAAAAGGGGAGCCCCCCACCAACCCATCCCAGCACATCAAGTCCCATCAAGCCTGAGTATATCATCTTCCACAGTGGCCTTACATATTCTTAAACATAGAATATTGTACTTGAACAGACATCTATTTCTAGTAATATTGTATTATTCCTCCTCTATTGTCAGGATGCACCTTCCAGGGGGACATACACTCTTGGGAGGCTGTCCTATTATAGTCTGCTGAAGTATCACATTTCCCACTGGACTTAAGAGTAAAAACCCTTCAAATGGGATGCATGTCATTCAAGAGGAGATACTTGTTACAGATACTTGTTGTATTCAGTTTCCAGTGGGTGTAAGTCTTGCTTGTGTTTTAGCATCTTTTGGCTATGATATTTATGATATTTCAAAAGTAAACAGTTTCTTCTACTATACTATTTTGTTAAGTGTTTGCTGTTATAGAAAATACCTCCTAGTCTCAGTTACATACATGATTAGTGTATATTTTCTACTGACCTAAGTGTGTGTCTTAGAATGCTTTCTTCCAATTTCATGGATACTCCATTTCAGGAGACTTCTGTTTTATACTGCATCTACCTCCATTCTGTGGTCCCAGGCTTATGGTGTCACAATTAAGAAATGTATAGTAACCATCAGTTTTCAGCAATGAGTTTGTGTATGACATGTACTATTTCATCCTGTGATCCAGGAAACCAACTAATACAATAAGTCCTGTTTTCATGTATCATGGGAGAAAATGCATGGATTTTGTGAAAGCACAGCTCTGTCTCTGCAGTACTGTCTAAATTAGTTTCTGTGCTTACTGAAGAGTGTTCAATGATTCTTAGTGGTCAGTGAATATCTATTGTCTTAAACATTGATAGAATATGTACACAGTACTTTTAGACTGAGTGAACACAAGGTCTATTATTAAAATTAAGGTAATTATATGACAGTTTCCAAAAAATACACATTTTGTACCCAGTAATAGAATTATATAAACATTGAACTTAAAAATCCTAATAAAATAATTGGTATGTTATCACAATATTATATATATATTATACATTCTTGAAATAGTATGAGGTAGCTACCTAAATGTTTTAATAATAGTAATGTTATTTATTAATGTACAATATAAAGAAGTTTTTTTCCCAGTGGGCAAAAGACCAAAGCAAGATTATTATGTTGATTTCACATATATGTTGACTGCACACACACACACACACACACAGGAAAATTATTTCACAAATGTTAAGCCTATGTTTCCATACACAAAATTATTTGCCAATAATATATATATATATTTCTTCCACAATTGTCATAAATTATGATACTATTTTTGTTCATAAGTGAATGTTGCATTCTCTACTCCCAATCCAAAGAAGTAGGTTCAAGGATAAAAGAAGTTATGATTGTGTCTAAGATTGAGAATAGTCAAAGTAGATGATTGATGGTAGAATGCCTTTGGAAGATGAATGTATTCATAGATGATAGATTAATAAATGACACAGATAGAGGATATGTAGATATCTATTTATAGATTTATAAAAAGAGAGATGATAGAAATGAGAGAGAGAGAAAGAGAGAGAGAGAGAGAGAGAGAGAGAGAGAGAGAGAGAGAGAGAGAGAGAGAATAGGCAGAAAGATACATAAATATGGATAGGTACATAATAGAAAATTGACAAGGGCATGAAATAACAAAGTTAGATTTAGAAATGGATTTTGAGTAAGCAAATAGAAAAAGTCCTGAAATCGGGCTCCTCCTAACAATGATTGTGCATTATTGTTGAAGCAATTCCTCAGTGAAATCTTATACCTACCTTTCTGGGAGTGCTATGTGACTAAGTACTAGTAGGGTGCCAAGTCAAATCCTGTGAATCTATTAACCAATACTTTCTAAAACACAAACCCCAAATTAGCACCCTGCCAGACATATATTTTTTTTTCTAAGAGCAGATGGCTTTTTCTTTTTTAATATATTCTTTTAATTGTCTGTTTAAGGAGAATATGTCCTTTCAGCCTGACATGCTGATTTAGCAGAAAAAGACATCTGGTCTTTTTCCTTCAGACAACAAATAGCAGTGCCTCCAGGAGTCATGTGGAAAACATAATTATCTTTAAAGTGCTTATGTTATATCTAAATTTGTATTGCTTTCACATATAAACAAGTCTTTATTTTTATTAGTTTGCTGCTTTGTCAAATTAGTTAAACACACCAGTAAGTTTACCTTAGGTCGACAATCAACAAGGACTAACCACCTAATTGGAGGTTTCTCACTCATGGCACTGGGAACTGTGTTCTAAACCATTATTTATAGGAGAAGTGCCATCCAATCACACAGTAATACTTTCTTCAGTGCCTCTTGTATTTTTTGTTTGACTTAAAAGATAGTTGTTTTCCACAAGCAGGTTTCCCTATTCTTTTTTTGTCCCATTCACTTCCTTACACGTAAGTTTGTCTTCCCAAGAACTTTTCTACCTACACTATTTCACCTCTTCTTTCACAATGCTCCTCATATAAGGTAACTTTCTATACCAAATTAATCAGTTCTTAACTTCTCAGGGTACTTCATATTAAAATAAAATCCAAACAACAACAACAACAAAAAACCCAACAACAAACCACAAAAACAACAACAACCAGAACTGAAAAATTAGTTAGCATCTGCTTGTGTGAAAGAAAATATAGTCTTTGCCTTCTGATATTGGTTTATGTAAAATATATAGCTTACTGACTATGTATGCTTAAAATATCACAAACTAAAATATTTCCTCATTTTTGTTGGATTATTTTAACTAGAATATTTGATTTTATATACCATTATGATATATGTGAGCAAAGTTTGCTTTGTATTTCTCTCTTTCCCCTACATATATGATCCATCTAATTCCTCCTTTTCTGACCTTCTTGACCCAGTTTTTAGTTCTTATCCTGTATGTCCTTTCTCCCATGCTCTCCCGTTCCTTGACAGTTAATGTTCCCCTATTTTAGGCTTCTTTCTAGAACATCCTTTTTTTTGTTCTTTTATTTTTTTACTACCTAGTGTTAAACATTATGCACTTTACATTCTAGACTTAGACTCATCCCTCCTTACCTTCCTGTTCTACTTTGCCTTCCTCTTCTCACTTTCCTGTTCCCTATTACTCAGAAAATGGTAGACTCCTTACCATCCACGCCAGCTTATCAAGTCTTATCAGAGCATCGTACTCCCCTGGGGCCTGGCAAGACAGCACTGCTAGGGGGAAGTAATAGAAAACCTGGAAAGAGAGTCTATGTCAAAGAGAGTACCTGTTCCACTTATTAGGGAACCTAAACAAAACCTGAGCTGGCCATCAGCTACATGTTTGTAGGAGGTCTAGGTCTGGTCATGCAAAGTCCTTTGTTGGTACTTTAGTCTAAGCAGGTCACTCTGGTCCCTGACTAGTTGGCTCTGTTGGTCTTCTTGATAATCTCCGGCCACCTCTAGTTCCTTTTCCCTTTCCCTCTACTTTTCCACAAGGCTCCCTAAGCCTCGCTCAATGTTGGTTGTGAGCCTCAGTGTCTGTTTAAAGGTACTGATAGGTGAAGGCCCTCACAGGACAACTCTGGTAGATTCCTGTCTGAAAGCATAGCAGAATATAATTAATAGTGTCAGATGCTGGTTCTCTCTGAAGGGTTGGGTCTGGGTGTGGGCCAGACATTCATTGGAACTTCCTTCAATCTCTGCTATATTTGCTTAATCTTTATCCCTGCACAGCTTGTAGGTAGAGTGAATTTTGAGTTGAAATCTTTGTGGGAGGGTTGATGTTCTCCCTTTACTAGGACTCTTGTCTCCTTAAAGGGTGTCTTCTTCAGTCTCTATGTCCCCTCCTATGAGGAGTCTCTGTCAAACCCCCTTATAGTCTCCCAGGAGCCTATATTATTATTTTTAAATTATGTGTATTATCAGTAGGCCCGGCTAGTGATCAATCAAGACACTGACATTGATTATATTTTAAAATAACCTTAGTTAACCTGGGTCAAGGCAGACATTAACTCTCTAAATTACTTCCCATAGTGGGGCAGGTAAAGGATCCCTACCTCAATCCCATGCCAACTGCTTCTAATAATTTCTATCAAGCTACCTCCCATCCATTATCCCATATACTTTTTAATGTTCTTCATCTGGGCTACATTCTCCATCCACGCCAGCCATGTGCTTCTCCTATCCTCAGGGTTTCTCTCCTTTCTCCTTTTATCAGTCTTCCTTCTTCCCCAAATTCCTCTCTCTCCTAGTCCTACCTATCTCCTTTACCCTGCCTAGGTGGGATGACTTTTTATTAAGCAAAAGGTGGGTCAAAGGGACAGCAAGCAGTAATTAGCATCAAAATATATCAGACCATCCCCCAACAACTCCCCTTTTCTGTCTAAATAAAAAAGATCATTTTGATATACAGTAGGTACAATTATGAAAAATTATAAAAACCAACAGGCAAGACTTACACATATAATTTCTAATCAAAATGTATTTGTCAACCTTGTAGAAAATATTATCTATTTTATCTTGGTAGATCTAAAGTTTTGAACCTAAATCAACATCTATTGAATCTCAAATATATCAACCTAAAAATATCTATCTAGACTTACAAGTGTCTTTTTAATTCCTAAACAACTAAACTTAATTTTAAAATTAACGGTCTGCGCTTTAACACCATTAGAAACTTGAGAAGGAATAAATTTAACTACTTGAGTAAAAAGGAAGTTCGGGTTAGCATATTCCAAAATGAAAAAGTGACAGAGAAAGTTTATTGCCTGAATAGACACCCAAAATCTCTATAACTTTGGGGCATCATCTTTAGCCTTGTGGCCCAGTTTATCTGACAAACATATTTGTGAAGCAGGAACCATCGAGGACTTGCATATCCTCTCTTCACAGAGTCTGGCCATCGATTCTGCCTGTATCCAAGCTTGTCCACTTTATGCAGAATTCTGTCTTTGTGAAAAATGAGAACATTTTTTTCCCAGTGGCTGTTTTGTCATACTCAAAGACATCTGCACAAGGAGGTTCTTTAATGCTCATCATCTTTTTTTTAGAGGCTGGATACTGCCAGGAGTTAATCTGTCTTATTGTAAAGGAATCCTTGAAACAATAAAACATTTTTCAATGTCAGATCCCATAAGTCTTTGAGGTTTTTGAAGACCTTATCTAACTATTTTACCATGTCTACCTATAGAATCATACCTGTTAAACCTAGCATGTATATTTTTATAATTGGCATGACTATGAATAGATCAACATTTGAGTTGTATTACTTAATTATCTTAAACTGCCTACAAATAGCAACCATGTATGAACTGAGTTGTGTATGTACAATACCTCATATTAGAGTAAAAATACAATGTGTGAAGAATAATATTAAATTTGAATTTTATTTCAATGTATCAAATTTAAACTTATTTTGTATCAATATACAAAATTCTATATATAATGACTTAGGTTTCCAGCTTGTCACATAGATACCCCCAGCAAAGTCTTTTCCCTGCTTTCTGTCCTTTTGCCCCTGCTCTATGGAGGTCAGAGCTCCACCCTCATATCTCTCTGAACTCCATTTTCTACTTTGTTCCTTCTAATCTACCACTACCTCTGTTTTTTTCTATTTCCACTTCTAAGTGATATTCGATTGTCCTTTGGATCCTCCTTGTTACCTGTCTTATTTGGGTCTATGTATTGAAGTATGTCTATCCTATACTATATGGCTAAAGTCCACTTAAAAGAGAGCAAGTGGGTCTGGGTAAACTCACTCAGGATGATCCTTTCTAGATCCATCCTTTTGCCTGCAATTTCTTTGTTTTTATTAGTAGACTCATAGATCATTGTATAAATGTATCACCGTATCTTTATCCATTCTTTGATGGAAGGACATCTAGGTTGGTTCTAGATTCAGGCAAGTACAAGTATCTGATATGCACAAAGTTGAACAGGTGTCCTTATGAGGCATCTTTGGGTATATAACCAGGAGTGGTATAGCTGGGTTTTAAGGTAGAACTATTCTTAATTCTCCAAGACGGTGTTAGATTGATTTCCAATGTGGATGTAAACATTTTTCCTCTCACCAGAAACAAAGGAGTGTTCCCCTTTCTCCACATGCTCAACTGCATGTGCTGTCACTTGAGTTTTTTATCTTAGCCATTCTGACAGGTGTAAAATGGAATCTCAAAGTCATTTTAACTTGCATTTCCCTGATGACTATAGATGTTGAGTTTTTTAAAAAATGCTTCTCAGCCATTTAAGTTTCCTCTGTTGAGAAATCTCTGTTTAGTTCTGTGCCCCATTTTTTAACTTGGATATTTTGTTAGGTGGTGTTTAATTTCTTGAATGCTTTATATTTTGGATAGTTGTCCTTTGTCATATGCAGGGTGGGTGAAAATTTTTTCCCAAATGGTGGACTGTCTTTTCATTCTATTGACAGTGTTCTTTACCTTACAGAAGCTTTTCTGTTTCAGGAAGTTCTATTTATTAAATGTTGATCTTAGAGCCTGAGCTGTTTGTGTTCTGTTCAATAAGTTGTTTTGTGTGCCAATGAGTTCAAGGTTCCTTCCCACTTTCAATTCTACTAGTTTCATTATATCTGGTGATATGTTGAGGTCTTTTATCCACTTGGACTTGAGTTTTGTGTAGCGTGATAAATACGGATCTATTTGCATTTTTTCACATTTTATTTGTTTTTAATATATTTTATAAATTTATTCATATTACATCTCAATTGTTAGCCCATCCCTTGTATTCTCCCATTCCTCCCTCCCTCCCACTATCATCCTACGCCCCTCCCTTATGACTGTGACTGAAGGGGACCTCCTCCCCTTGTATATGCTCATAGGGTATCAAGTCTCTTCTTGGTAGCCTGCTATCCTTTCTCTGAGTGCCACCAGGCCTCCCCATCCAGGGAACATGGTCAAATATGGGGCACCAGAGTTCATGTGAAAGTCAGACCCCACTCTCCACTGAACTATGGAGAATGTCCTGTCCATTGGCTAGATCTGAGTAGTGGTTCGAAGTTTACTGCACTTATTGTCCTTGGCTGGTGCCATAGTTTGAGCAGGATCCCTGGGCACAGATCTGCCCATCATTATGTTCTCTTGTAGGTTTCTAGGACCCTCTGGATCCTTCTATTTCCCAATTTTCCCATGCTTCTCAATAGGATGTCCTTCCGTCTGTCCAACTTTCCTCGTGCATTTTTCTACATGTGAACATCCAGTTAGACGAACACTATTGTTGAAGATGCAGTCTTTTTTCCATTGTATGGTTTTAGCTGGTTTGTTAAAAATAAAATATTAGTAAGTGGGTGGATTTATTTCTGGGTCTTCTGTTTGATTCTATTGATCAACTGATCTATTTCTATGCCACTACGATACACTTTTTATTATTATTGCTCTGTAGTATAGCTTGAAGTTAGTGATGGGGATACCTCAGAATTTCTTTTATTGTGCAGGACTGTTTTAGGTACTCTGGGTTTTTGTTTTTCCATATAAATATTAGAATTGTTCTTTCAAGTACCTTAAGGATGTGTGTTGGTCATTTAATGGGGCTTGCACTGAGTCTGCAGATTGCTTTTGGTCAGATGGCCATTTTTTAGTATGTTAATCCTACTAATCCAAGTACATGGGATATCTTTCCATCTTCTGGTATGTTTTTCAATCTCTTTCTTTAGAGACCTGACCTATTATACAGGCCTTTCATTTGCTTGGATAGAGTTATGCCAAGGTGCTTTATATTGTTGGTGACTATACTGAAGTGTGTAGTTGCCCAAATTTATTTCTCAGCCACTTTGCCATTTGTATACATGAGGGCTACCAATATATTTTTAATTAATCTTGTATCTTGCCACTTTGCTGAAGGTGTTTTGAACTGTAGGAATCTCTGGTAGAATTTTGGAGGTCAGTTATGTGTACTATCATGTCATCGATGTATAGCAATATCTTGACTTCTTTCTTTATGATTTGTTTCCCCTTGATCTACTTTAGTTGCCTTACTTCTCTAGCTAGAATTTTAAGCACTATGTTATAGAGATATGGGAAAACTGGGCAGCCTTGTTTTGTCCCTGAATTTAGTGGAATTGCTTGGAGTTTCTCTCCATTTTATTTCATGTTAGTTATCAGTATGCTGTATAAAGCCTTCATTATGTTCAGGTATGGGCCTGTACTTCTGAGACTTTTATTATGATGAAGGGGTGTTGTATTTTGTCAAAGGCTTATTCTGTGTCTAATGATATGGTTATGTGGCTTTTTTAAAGCTCAGGTTGTTTATATGGTGGATTATTTGATGTATTTTCATATGTTGAGCCATCCCTACTATCCTAGGATGAAGCAAACTTGATCATGTTGGATGATATATTTGATGTGTTTTCGGATTTTGTTTTTGAGTATTTTATTGAATATTTTTGCCTCAATTTTAATGAGTGAAATTGGTCTGAAATTTTCTTTCTTTGTTTAGTCTTTGTTTGATTTGCATATCTAGGTGATTGCAGCTTCATAGAATGAGTTTGGCAATGTTTCTTCTACTTCTATATTGTGTAATAGTTTAAAGAGTAACGGTATTAGCTCTTCTTGGAATGTCTGGTAGAATTCTGCACTAAAACCATTTGGCTCCAGGCTTTTTGTTGATGGAAACTTTTGATGACTGCTTCTATTTACTTAAGGTTACAGAACCGTTTGAACTGTTTACATGATCTTGATCTAATTTAGGTAGGTGAAATCCATCAAGAAAATTGTCCTTTTCTTTTAAAATGTCCAATGTTGTGTAATGTAGGTTTTTAAAGAAAGACCTAGTTATTATTTAGATTTCCTCAGTGTCTATTGTTATGTCTACTTTTCACTTCTAATTTTGCTTATTGAAGGCACATACAGCTTTTTAACCTATATGATCTACTCCATTTAGTGGTAGCTTTAATTGACTTATGCTTTTTAGAACTACATCCGGTAGCCAGCACTATTTGTCAACATGATGTTTGACTAATTTCAGTTCAAGGATTAAAAATCTGTGAGATAAGCTTTAAAACTATCAGTTTCCCTCATTTGGATTCTCTTTCTTTCTTCTTAGGAAGCTTCAAGTTTATAAAATCATCCACCATGTCAGAAAAGATGGCATATGCTTAAATCCTAGTTCTTATGTGCATGAGACAGGGAGATAAAGAGTCCAAAACCAGTCTAGGATAAATATTTTGAAAATCTCAAAAGAAGAATATATATAAAGTACACTAGCTGAAAAAAATGTCTCTTCTATAACTTTTTCAATAGATTTTGTTTTCTTCCTCATATGCCATTTCAAACATTATTGAAAAACTCCGTTCTATATCACGCGTCCACCTTTGACCCTTAAACATTCTTTCTTTAACTTCACAAAGAAAGCTATCTAAGGCAAAATATGCTTCAGCATGTATGGTGTCTGTATGGCCTCTTCTCCTCCTGCATCAGCATTGCCAGCTCCATCTGTGTGCTTTTGTCAGCACTTTGTTCACACTCTCCCACTGCTTTGTATTCAGAACTCTCAAAACATAGCCGTAAAACAACTATCCTCCAACACATTTCATGTACTGATAAAATTCAGCAAGCCCAAATCAAGATATTCTAAGAATTGTCACTGTTAATTTAAATAAAAGTAAAACACATTTACTCAAGTGTTTCAGGGCAGGAAAAACAAAACAAACATTAAAAAAAAATTAGAAAAATAGGTGGCATCAAATTGCTTTCTCCTCATCACAAAATTTTTCATTATATCTTTCAGACATCTCGATTTATTTCCAGCAAATTATCCTAACTCATTAATTTCACATTTCTGCACCCCTCCCTGTTAATGTATCTGTTAGTCATTTCCATTTATCTTCCTCCCACAGGCTCAATGAAACATTTTAAGAATCTCTGCAATTGCAATCCTTCACTGGGAAGCCATAGAATATGGTACAAAACAAAAATACTTCTTTAGTTCCTGAATAATTTATCAATCTCTGTTCTCTTATTGAATAAAAGACATTTGAATTTGCTTGCTCTGTGTCAACTCCAACTTATGATACAGCTTCCTGTTCCTTTGATTATCATTACTTTTTACCTTTATTTGATGAACATTTATTTATTTGTCATTAATATTTAGGTCAAATGCAACTTCACCTGGAAGCCATTTTGATTCCTTCTCCCTTAACTGAAGATAGATATAAAGAGTGACATTTTAGATAGTGTGTGTGTGTGTGTGTGTGTGTGTGTGTGTGTGTGTGTACTATTCTTTACTTTTATTTTTGTATTTTATTTCATAGATTTTTATATATGACATACATTTTTAAATAACAGTATGGTTCATAGTCCCCAGAAATGACTATGAAATAATTGAATATTTAAGAGATAATTCACAACATGATCTTTTTGCTCTTCCTCTAAGAACTGGGTATCTCAATTTTTGTTCTCTCTATCTATTATTATTAAATTTAATAATCAGTATATTTTGTAATTTTCTTGACTGAACATTTTCTTTCTGTAAAATAAAACTAGTCACATTTATATTACTTTGAACGACTATAGCTCCCAATTTAAAGGTCAGTGATTACTAACTTTATCTTACACAGATATAAATCTTTTGTCCATGAAATACACATCATATTATCATTTAACTGCAATTTCCACTCAGAAAATCACTAATCATTCTAATTATACATTTTCCCAATTTAACCTCTTATAGGAATTTGAGGTACGTTTTGATACTGCCTGTCATTTGCTAATTTTAGATATCTTATTCATGAGACCATATACTATCCCAACTTTCTTGCTATTTCCATGGCTTCCAATTCTCTCTTTCCTTCTCAGTCACTAGTGGGATATTTTCTAGTCTGTGCTATGTTTTCTTCGACATTCAGAATAACACCCAATTGCACTTCATTATCCATATCATTTATGTATCACTTGTTCACACCGTCTTGGAAGCTATGTAAAAAATCAAGTTCAGCATTTCTGAAATAGCACATTACATTCCTGCTTTATGAAATGTGTCACTTCTCTCCTAATGATGCCACATATCCTACTGTCTAGGCAGGGATGGAACATACACACATCTGACAAGCTCCTGTATTTTATAGCCTTTGCTACTATCCTTTTTGTCTTCCATAAGCAATATGTTTATATATATATATATATATTGTTTTTGTGAACAGAAAATTTTATCTTTCTCTTTTTACTTTGGTTTACTTTTTGTGATTTATACTAACTTTATTCAACATTTATATTTCTATCTGTTCCAAATTCATAAGGGAAACATTATACTTTGAATAATATTTGCGAATATTATAACTGTACTTACTCATTTTTTTTCCAGTTGTAACCATGTCTTACTTCTCTTTCTTGTGAAGTTTTCCTCAGTTTTAAAGGAACAATTTAAAGCTCATCATGCTAGGCTCTCTGCACACATGTCAACAGTTCATTTCAAACTCATCAGCTTACATACTTGATTTATTTTACAATAAGCCATCCATGTCTCTTTGTATGATTTAATGTTCCTGATGATTGAGAACTGTGTTGTTTGTATTATATTCATCTGTAATGATATAGCAACTAGACACTCTGATTATTAAATTTAGAAACTTGGCTTTATTTCTCCTAATCTTTTATCAAGCACAAAATAACAAGTTCTTGAATATTTCTTGAATAAAAAGTTCATTATAATTCCTAATAAATTAGTTCTGTATATTTTAAAAATTATATTTAAAAAAATTATATTTGTATGTAGACTTCACAGGAATATCATCAGAATTGTAAAATATACACAAAATCCTGTGGCTTTCTCAGTTTCTGAATTTGTAGTGATTTAATGACATTTTAAATAACTAAAATTGATGAAATATTTTCAGTGAATAAGATTTTACATTGCATGCCTTTACTGAGGGTTTTCTAAATGTCAAATACTTTGTTCAATCCTAAACACATCTGATCCCATTATTTTCGCAAAAGAACTGTATTATGTACATAGACATTATCCTGTTCATATTGTATGCTGTTACTTAAAGTATAGTGCCACATTAGAAATTCAACATTTTTATCTCCCTCAAAACTCTAAGCTCTCACTGTTATATATGATTGTCTTTTCACATATTGCAATTGAAGTGTATTTTTACTTTTCCTAATACAAAATAAATGAAATATTATTTCTTTGTCACTCATTAAAGTACCATCACTTGACCTTTTTTCTGGTAGAAGATGATTCAGAACTTTTAATAATGATTATAATTAAACAATGATATCACGGCCCCTCTGCTTTATGAGACAATAGTCCAATACTAAATAGCTGAACCAGAAGGCTAAAGCCACCGCTGTTTAACACATCTGGAGAATCAGATTACCACTGATGAAACAGGGAGCTTTAAAAGTCTTACTATCCTATGCATGCATTTCTTAAGCATAATGGTACTTTTTCCAACTTTTAGAATGTTTTATTGGCAACATTAAAAATGGAAAGGAAAGATGCTGCTTCTGTTACATATGTCTGATAAAATCTGTCTGGGATACAAGATGGCAGCGTCCATCATTCACCACATCTGATCATCTGCGATGACTGTGCAGTAACCTAAAGACAAAAATTGAGATCTACAAAACACCAGTGCTGCTGATTTCCACGTGAGAAGGGTCTACACTATGTGGAGCACAGGTGGATCCAATGCCTGGCCACCCAGCTCATCCACAGAAAAGTCCATGGGGACAACTCATATTAGCCGACATCTTGAGAAGGACTGTGAGAAACCTGGCAACCTTGGGCTCTGATCTCTCTCAGCTGGGCAGTTGCAGACCGGCCTGTCTCATAGTGAAAACAGGACAGAAAGGCCAAGCCACATATAAAGCCACACCCATCAGAATCACACCTGACATCTCTACAGAGACTATGAAAGCCCGAAGGTCCTGGACAGATGACATGCATACATTAAGAGACCACACCTTCAGCAAGACTTTCAATCACCATAATGGAGAAAACAAGACATTCCATGACAAAACCAAGCTAAATAGTACCTAGCCATAAATCCAACCCTATTGAAGGTACTAGATGGAAAACTCCAACCCAAGGAGGCTAACTACACCCAGTACAACATAGTAAATAAGTAACCCCACATCCACAAATCCAAACAAAAGGAAACAACAACACGTACTATACGACTAGCAACATGAAAATAAAAGGAACTAACAACCACTGCTCGTTCATACCTCTTAACATCAGTGACCTCAACTCCCCAGTAAAAAGACACAGGATGACATAATGGATGCGAAAACAGGACCCATCATTCTGCTGTATACAAGAAACACACCTCAGCAATAAAGATAGACATTACATAAGAATAAAGGGATGGAAAACTGTATTTCAAGCCAATTGACCCAAGAACCGAACTGGAATAGGCATTATATTATCTAATAAAATAGAATTAGAACAAAAACGAATGAAAAGAGATAAGAAAGGACACTTCATCATACTCATCAAAGGAAAAATACACCAAGATTGTGTCTCAATTCTGAACATCTATGCCACCAATTAAAAGTAGGAGATTAAATAGTCCATTCTCCCTAATAGACAGGTCATGAAAACAGAAACTAAATGGAAAAACAATGAAAATACTAGAGGTCCTGAAGTAAATGGACCTAACTGTTATCTACAGAACATTTCACCCAAACACAAAAGAATACACCTTCTTCTCAGTGCCACACGGAACCTTCACAAAATTTTACCATATTCTTGGTCTTAAAGCAAACCTCAACAGATACAAAAAAAATCAAAAAAATCACTTGCATCTTATCAGACCATTTTGGATTAAAGCTCAACAACAACAGAAACAATAGAAAGCCTAAATACTCATGGAAACTCCCTACTTAATGAATTCTGGGTAAGGGACAAAATAAAATGAGAAAATTAAAAACTTCCTATAATTCACACTAGAATGCATACTTGAGAACTCTAGAACAAAAAGAAGCAGACAAATACAAGAGAAATAGACCACTGGAAATCATCAAGCTCAGAGCTGAAATCAGTAAATTAGAAACAAATAACAATTCAAGGAATCAACATGATTAAGAGCTGGTTCTTTGAGAAAATCAACAAGATAGACAAACTCTTAGCCAAACTAACTAATAGAGAGAAAGAGAGAGTATATGGAAATCCGTCAATGTATTCCTTCATACAAAAAACTGGAAAAAAAAAAACCCAACATGATCATCTCCATAGGGGCTAAAAAGCAATTTACAAAATACAACACCCTTTGTTAAAGTCCTGGAGAGAGGAAGGATACAAGGCACATACCTAAACATAGTGAAGGCAATGTACAGAAAACATAAAACAAAACAGAGAGAAACTTAAATCAAT
The DNA here is from genome assembly GCF_903995435.1 of Acomys russatus. NCBI lineage: Eukaryota > Metazoa > Chordata > Mammalia > Rodentia > Muridae > Acomys > Acomys russatus. The sequence continues at coordinate 85,543,709 of NC_067138.1, forward strand.
TCCATTGAAATCAGGGAAAAGACAACGCTGTTCATTTTGTCTGTATCTCTTTAATATAGTACTCGAAATCTAGCTAGACCAATAAGAAAACTAAATAAGATCAAGGAGATACAATGTGGAAAGAAAGAAATCAAACTATCACTAGTGGGCGACAATATGATAGTATACATAAGTGACCCAAAGAATTCTATCAAGAAACTCCTACAGCTGATAAACACCTTCAGCAAAGTGGCTGGATACAAAATCAACTAAAACAATCACTAACTTTCCTGTATGCTAATGACAAACACAGTGAGAAATAAGTTAGGGAAATTACACCTTTCTCAGTAACCACAAATAATATAAAGCATCTTGGTGTAACTCATGCTCATGGATCAGGAGAATCAATATCATAAATTGGCCATCTTACCAAAAGCAATTTACAGATTCAATGCAATTCCCATCAAAATTCCAATATATTTCTTCACAGACCTTGAAAAAATCATTCTCAACATCATATTAAAAAACAGAACAAAACAAAACAACAACAACAATAATAACAACAACAATAAAAACAGAATAGCTAAAATAATTCTTTACATTAAAAGATCTCCAGGAGGAATATCCATCAGAGATCTCCTGTACTATAGAACAACAGTAATAAAAACAGCATGGTACTTGCATGGAAATGGGCTGGTTTATTAGTTGAATTAAGTCAAAAACCCAGAAGTGAACCCACACATCTATGAACATGAGTTAAAAATCACCAAATTCATACAATGGAAAAAAGATAACATATTCAATAAATGGTGCTGGTCTAAGTTCATGTCTGTATGCTGTAAAATGCATATGGATATATATTTATCACCCTGCACAAAACTAAAGTCTAAATGTATTAAAGACCTCAAACTAAAACCAGACCCCTAATTCTGTTAGAAGAAAAAGTGAGGAAACCCTTGAGCTCATTGGCACAGGAGACAACTTTCTGAACAGGACACCAACAGCACAGACTCTAGGATTAACAATTAATTAATTCCCATGAATCATGAAACTAAAAAGCTTCTGTAAGGCAAAGGACACTATCAATAGAATGAAATAATAGCCTATAGCTTGGAAAAAGATCTTAATAAACTCTAAATCTGACAGAAGGCTAATATCCAAAATATATAAAGAACTCAAGAAATTAAATATCAAGAAACAACTCAATTTAAAATGGGGTACAGAAACAGAAAATTCTCAATACCAAGTATGTGTAAAACACTTAAAGAAATGCTCAACATCCCTAGTCATCAGGGAAATGCAAATAAAAACAACTCTGAGATCCATGTTACACCTATCCAAATGGCTAAGATCACAAACTCAAGTGAAAGCACATGCTAGTGAGGAGGTGGAAAAAGGGGAACACCCCTCCATTGCTGGTGGTGTGCAAACCTATACAACCATTTTGGAAATCAATTCTCAGGAAATTGAGAATAATTCTACCTCAAGACCCAGCCATACAACTCCTGTGCATATACCCTAACAATGTTCCACCATATAACAAGGACTTTTGCTCAATGATGTTCATAACAACTTTTTTTGGTATAGATAGAATCTAAAAACAATCTAGATGTCCCTCAATGGAGGAATGGATAAAAAAATTGTGATACATCTACACAATGGAATACTGCTTAGCTACTAAAAACAAAGAAGTCTTGAAATTTGAAGGCAAAAAAAAAAAAAAAAAATCATCCTGAGTGATGTAAGCAAGACTCAGATAGACAGGCATAGTATATTATGTAGATATTAGCCACATAATACAGGATAAGCACACTACGATACAGAGACTGATGCACCAATTAAGGACCATTATGATATGGACATAGACTCTCAGCTCAGACGTAGTAGACAGGCAGCACAGTCTCTTCATAGGTCCCAAAATATGGGGACTAGTGACTACTTCTGAAATGGTCTCTGGTCCCCAACATTGATCAGTTCCCCCTGGCAGTGTGCAGGCAACAGAGAAAGAGGATATAGGGAACACAGAAGAGAGTTGATAGGCTGAACTCAAGTTTTATGGGAGGAGGGAATCCCCTTTCTGAGGACCTGGGGAAGGAGGGAGATTGGCTGAGTGAGGAAGGTTGGGCTAGGGAGGGGCTGAGGGAGAGGGCTACAACCAGGATATGAAGAAATCAAACTGCAGAACAAGCAGGTAATTATATTGCCAATCCCACCACATGAAACTAGCTCTGAGATTGAGACATGAATATCTATGCATAGACAATGCTTCTTGTTGATCACAGAATCCCTGTGATTTATTATTATATGTCATTCTTTGTATGGCATGAATGAAGATTTACAGATGTCTTCTTCAACTCATACAAAGAAGAGAGTACCAACCTTAATTGTTCTGTGAATCCCACACACCTCATACATTTATAAATTTAAGACTGTATAATGCTTGTGAGAAATTATGTTTTCAGAACAAAAGAACTGGATGCTGATCCTGGCTCAGACATGACAGGATTCATTTCTCTCAGCATGCTAGGCACTTACATCCTTCATCTGTCATGTTCCAGCACCAAGTACTTCAGTTGTTTTCCCTCATCAGAATAGGACAGCTCCTAGGACACTTTCGAAGAAAGCTTCTGATCTAAACTGGTTCAGCATTTCCGACTGTCCTACAGAGGACTTTAATTCAGCCTGGAATTCTGCAAAATCTAGAAACTGGACTGCAAATGCTTGTTTAAACATTTCCCCCTATTTAACGTGGGACCCTACAAAGGGATTAACCATGCTTAATCAGCCTGAAAAAATTTAAAAGAACAATGTCCCATTTACCTCAAGGGGGATTGGGTAAATATTTGGTTACTTTCTTGGGCTATAGATGTTTCTTTTCATTGTTTGTTGGTTATAATGTATTGTTGGTCTATTCAGAGGAAAGGAAGGTTGGACTGAAGAACATCTTGCCTTTCCTTTATCTTTCTTTCTAAGACTTGGAAATAGGAGTTGAAAAGAAATAAGGGGGGTATAGAAATATATAGGATGACAGGAGAGAGAGCAGATTTTTGAATCTACAACTCAAATTAATGCCTTAATTGTTACAAAGTTTTTTTTTAATTCACTGGTATAGAATTTTGCATGTTGATGCAAAATAAATTTAATCTTGATACATTGGTATAGAATTCATATTTAAGATTATTCTTCACACACACACACCCACACATACTCACACACATATATCTGTACACTAATATGAAGTATTATATACTCAATTATAATACAAGGTTTATTCCAATACTTTGAAAGTGCTGTTGCAGACTGCTTAGAATAATTAAATAATACAAGTCAATTATTAGTTGATCAAGTCATGATCCTATCAATTACTAGTCTATTTTTATCACAAGAAGATACATCCTAGGTTTATGATTCTATATATAGATAAAGTAAAATAGTTAGATAACATCTTGGAAAACCTCAAAGACCTAAAGAATATGGCATTAAAACCTGTTTTTATTATTTTAAAGATTCTACAACAATAAGACAGGTTAACTCCTGGCAACACCCAGCCTACCACAAAGAAGATGATGAGCATCATGAACATCCTTGTGGAGATAGCATAAAATGTGGTAAAGCAGCCACTGGACAAAGTGTTCTCATTTCTGCCACAGACAGAATTCTGCCTAAAAATGGGCAAGCTTGGATGCAGGCAGAGTTGACAGCCAAACTCTGCCAAGACAGGGTAAGCAAGTCCTCAATAGCTCCTGCCTCACAAATATGTCTGTCATATATATTGGGACAGAAGGTTGTATATGATGCTCCAATGATAGAGAAAGTTTAGGGTGTTTGTTCAGGCAGTAAACTGTCTTTGTCATTGTTCGCATTTTAGAAGCTGCTAATATGTACTTCCTGTCTACCAGGTAATTAATCTTATTCCTTTGAAGTCTTTGATGGGGTTGAAGACCTGATAGTTAGTTTTACAATTAAGCTTAGTTGTTTATAGGTTGTCAGCTAATGTGGATTGTGGCCCACATAGGACTCAGCTATGCCTGTCTGTTCTGAGGCCTAGATGGGCCAGACCAGTAAGCTACAGGTGGCCAGAGAGAGAGAGATCCAAGCCCAAAGCTGCTCTCATGATGGCAGCTAATGTGGATTATGGCCAGTGCTGGGACACAGCTCTTCCTGTCTGTTCTGTGCCTCTTTTGGTCCAGGCTGGTAAGCAGCTGGGGGGCTAAGAGAGATCAGAGACCAAAGCTGCTCTGGTTCCTCACAGACTTTCTCAAGATGGCAGAGCTCTGCCTCAGAGAAGACAATTACTTGAGGCAAATAAGTTACTTATACAAAGCTGGGCATGGAGACGCATGCCTTTAATCCCAGCACTGAGGAGGCAGAAGCAGGTGGATTGCTGTGAGTTTGAGGCCAGCCTGGTCTACAAAGTGAATCCAGGACAGTCTAGGCTATACAGAGAAACCCTGTCTCAAAAAACAAACAAACACACAAACAAACAACAACAACAAAAAGTTTCTTATACAAAGCCCTGACTAATGCAAGATGGCTTGTAGATATACAGAAGAAACATAATTTTCCCTCACCTATTGCAGAGATCATGGATAAACATAACAGTAGAAAAATTGAAGCTGACAGGAGAAAATAATCATAAATGCATTTAATCAAAGATGATTTTTAAACAGAAACCTTAAAAACAACAAGAACTTAGGAGAATAATGTGGCATTGTGCTGTTTGATGAAGGAAGGGGAGAGTTTGGCGAAGCATGCTGAAAGAGGAGTTTGATATCATAGGAAGAACCTGGCCGTGCAATGCAGCAGGATGCTTTTCAGATCCTTTGCTGCATGTGTGTCTGTTCTCTCCCCCATCTTCACTCTGTCATAGAAAGCCACTGGCAGGAGAGGAGGAACAATGACCTTTTCAGCTTTTACAACTTGCTGTGGCTTAAAGTAGTTTGGTTCCTACGACCAACCTAACAGAAAAGGAAGATGCAGAAAGAGGTATAAGCAGCGATGAGAGTCAACATCCTGCTGCCTAGGCCTTCTATAGCCATGCTGAGTTAAAGGACAAAGTAGCAGAGGCTCAGAGTGTACTAAAAAACTTTGTGAGAAAAGACGCAATATGTTTTTTCTGACTTCTTTTTACTCATCACTGTATGAACATACTGTGCTTTTTAAGATTTCATAGTTCACTACCATTTGTTGTAAAAAAAAAAAGGTCATGAATAAATTTGTTTGTCCACTAATTTATTGGAGGGCCTGGTTGAATTAAAATCTTACCAAATATAAGTAAAATGATATAAAATTTATGACCATCATTTTTGTGTGGATTTGTTTCACATTTGTTTATATGAGTAAATTATTATTATTATTATTATTATTATTATTATTATTATTATTATTATTATTATTATTATTATTATTATTATTATCATTATTATTAGTAGTAGTATGTGTGTGTTTGTGTCTGTGTCTCTGTGTGTGTCTATGTGAGATCAGTAAAGGGCTGATGCTCATAGAGGTTTCTTCTTGCCCAGCAGCCATTACTATCCTATAGTTCTTTGACTGGACCTTTCACATTTCTCACTTTGGTGTTAACGTGAGCATACTTTTATTATCTATTTAAATTTCTATCATTCTAATTTTTTATGTAGTTATTTCTAGGAGAAAGTGTTTCACAGCAGATTTCCTGCTCGTCTTGCTCTTACAAGCCTCTTGCTCCATTGTTTATGATGTTGCCTGGTCCATAGAAGCAGGAAATAGGATGTATCTGTATCTACCGGGCCTGGGCTCATTATCTGCTGATCTCTGTCTTATATGAAGTTGTGATTTTCTGTGATGCTGCTGCTACCAGCATTGCTAAACCAGCATAATTCCTTGGCTCATTTGAGATCTTATTCTTATAACTTCAAGTATGTGTAGCTATAGCTTGTCATTAAACTTTTAATTTTAAAGCAATTCAATATACAATTTTAAAACTTTTTTTTTACTGTGTGTGTGTGTGTGTGTGTGTGTGTGTGTGTGTGTGTGTGTGTATCACATCATACTCCCCAATCCCACTCTTATCCTGGTAACTTTCCCCTGCACCCTTTCAACACAGAAAAAAATCTTCTGAAAACTGTTGTGTGTCAACGTCTCCCACATTTTACCCATTTGTTCATATTTCTTGGTTTGCAAATGTTCATTAAAATGACTCATTGGTCTGCTGTAAGGCCTTTGGTTTCTGTTACTCTATCAATGTAGGAATCTCAATGGAACTCCTCTTGGATATACTGCTGTTGCCCTGTGTCATGGATATCCTGTAGTTGTGGATCTGTGGTATCAGCCACTTCATGCACTCGAGCAGATAATCAATGGGGTAGATATTGGAGTGGGCCAATTTAAAGCACTGGCTCTGGACCTGAAAGGCATCTGAGGTGGTCAGTTGGCTTGCTCTCCCCCTTTTCACCCTGGCTACCAGATCCAGCTCTACCCTGCTGCTGAAGCTAGCTATAATGTCTGCTTTACTAACTCTTAAAGCAAGTGAGAGACAGAGAGAATTTTCCTACCTTAATGACCTCAGGGTCAGCTCTATTGCCTGTTGTTGGTGGCAAGAGGTAAGGGAAATCATCTCTCCATCTGTCTGTATGGCAGACAAGTTACAGGGCCAGCTCTCCCATGCTCAGCCCCTCCATGTGCCCCTGCCACAAGGGTCAGCTCTACTGTGCTTCCTAGACAATGGGCAGGACCTATTCCCCCTAGTGCTTCAACTAGTGAGGGCCAGGAACAGCTCTCTAGCTGTCATGTCCCCAAGGCTAGCTCTTCCACCTTCCTCAGGTGGTAACAGAAGGGAGAGGAGGGTATATCTCTATTGTTCACATGGGAGAAGAGTAGGAGGGTCATATCTCCCACACTAGTATCTTCTGGGACTGGTTCATCTGCAACTCTTACATTGTGCACAGCCACTCTCCTGAGTATTGCAGCTGACTAGAGATTATATCAAACCTCCTGCTCTTATGCCCCACAGGCTAGCTCATCCATGATGCCTGGGTGAGGTGTGAGGCCAATTCTGCACATCTGTCAGATATTATTATGGCCTCAGACACCAGCCTTTCATGGTCAGAAATACCTGCTTCTTCTGGACCATGACTCTGATATGGCCCATGAGGCAGTGTAGGCCAGGAGCCCAATGTAGTGCCAGGTAGGACCACCAGTTAGGAACACCAGACTGTTCTTCACTCCTCTCAAGTCTCCAGTTCTTCCTCTTTTTATTGTGTACACATCCTCCTCTTTCTCATTATCTTCCATTTCTCTACCACTTACTTGCTCCTCCTAGAAGTGCCAGGGGTTGCTGAATATCTGGAATCATGCAAAGAGTTATCTCAGGAGTACTATGCTTGACTTGTGCATTATGGTACCTGGCAGGTGTCATGTAGGGCATGATCTGCCCTACCCAGCATGTATGCGCAGTGCCCAACTGGTGGTCTATAGTTGTCTCAGGCTGCTCCCTGTCTAGCCCCCATGGTGCCAATCTGGTGGTCATCTTGGGCTTACTTCTCATCCATCTCACCCAAGTGGCACCAAATGAGGGTCATCTGTCTCAGATTCATTACAGCCTGGTTGTTTCAGTCCTAGGTTGGGTTCTTCTACTTTCCAGCTTAGTCTCAGTCCTGGGAGCCACCAGCGAATGCACACCACCAGGCTGGTGGTCTTCTCAGGCCAGCTCCCTGTCTGACCCCAGGGTCTGGGAAGGTGGCCTAACACTTTCAGGGAATGCTAGGTCACTAATCATTGTTAGTAATCACTGAATCAGATGTTCACAGACCAGGACACTGTTCACAGACATAGCCTCACTCCTCTCTGCCACCTATTGACCCACACATTATCCAGCAGCCACGCCTGAAATGAGCCAACAGCAGGAACATATCATTGTTTTTAATCAGGGTTTATGCTCTTGTGAAACTCCAATTGGACCTAGAATTTCTATTATACTGCCAGCCACAGTTTTACGCTTTCACTGTTTATGTTTACATCTGTTATCCACAATAAAAAATGGTTGTACAACTTAACAGGTTTCCCTCTACACAAACCACGTTTTCTTTTGCTCCTCTGAATGTCCCACGGTCCTCACACTGGGAAAACTGTCTTTCCTCACTTGACTGTTTTGGTCCTCTGTCTACAATGCACTGCATCTATTTATGAGGCTCTGTTACTGAGATGTAGTCTCACTTGTTAAGATTCTTTTTTTTAGTAAAATGAATTATGTTTTTCTGGTTCTTAAACATGCTACTGGGTATTCTTTGCACACTAGAGAAATAATTTTTCAGTATTTCCAGAATAACTTGATAAAGTTTAATTTATATTTTATCAATCATAGAGATAATTGAACATGTTAATAGTATTGAATCTTTCAAATCACAATTATGGGATATTCCCCAATTGTTTTGATATATTTCTAATTTTTATGGTGTTTTCCCTCAAAAGTCTACTATATTTTTCATTACCTTTATACTTATTATATTATGATGCTTGTGTAATGTTATAAATGCTTATAATATTTTATTAAATTCAAATTTGAATTATTTATTCAAAATTAATTGAATTTTATGTAATAATTCTGTTCATCAACTTTAATATATCATTTACTGATTTAATTTATTTATTTATTTGATAAGAAGTCTATTATACAGCCAAGCATGCCATATGTAACCATAGGCCATGTTTCTCCATTGGTGTCATTATATATCCTATTCTTTTCTTTCCCCCTCCCTATTAGGGTGCTCTATTAGCTTGATTTTCAACAAAGAAGTCTCTCCAATGTTTTTCCTGAGGCAGGAATGGACCCTTATGCAATTTCTCCATTTTGTTAAAGATTTTAATTCAAGACTGAAATGGGATAGCACCAGATAGATTTCCAAAGTGGGATAAAAATTGAGATGTAACAAGAATAAATTAATAATAAAAAAAAAGACTGAAATGGGCTTTAATAAATCCAGGGAGCAATTCACAAGACCACTGTATAAACTACTGTAGTTATTTAGTTCATAAATTATTTCATAAAGTATTTAACCACATAATAAATACTATTATTAGTAGCCTGTCCTATGATTATTGACAAAAAATACTGTCAGAGCAGCTTAAGTTAGATGAAGTTCTAAACTTAAATGCTAACAAAACTGTCTTTAATAAACTGGTTTAGTGTTTAAATATTTGTTCATATTTGGGGTGGCTCAGCTGGCTTTATTTATGCATTTGCACGTATTTCAGAAACATAAAGGAAGAAATTGGAAGGAAAGAATTTGGGAAAATGTGGGGAAATGACAAAGAAGGATAAAAGTGATATAGTGTATTTTATTTAATTTGTTTTTTAAATTGCTCTCTTATTTTTTCTTGTATTTACTATTATTTCTTTATTTTTAATTTGAAATCTTTATTTCCAAATTATAGCCACCTTCCTCATCACATCCCAGTATCCACCTCCCTCCCATCCTAGAACAAGAAAATCATGCCCACTTTGACTGGTTTTTTGTAATAGAAACTGTAATTTTAGCACAATCAGTTAATACAAATAAATCAAATAGATGTAAACAGGAAAGAAGATGATATGATTGCGTATCTGGAAACTCTAAATACCTCTTTAAAGGATTATTTTTAGAAATTCAGTTAAGGGATGAAAGGAAAATAGGCCATGGGTATAAATTATACAAACCAGAGTTTTTTAAAAGGATCAAATATGAAAACAACTGCATTCATTTAGGAGATGTTCATGATCCCAAGCACACATGCATACACAAACACAAACACAACTTACAAATAAAGCTGATTAAGCAGTAAAATACCTCTACCATGAACATCAAACTACAAAATAGTGTAGCTAAAATGTTCAAATATAAAAAACAATTTATTAATTTAATATAATCTCCATCAATTTTCAAGGAATTCTTCACAGATGTAGTATAAAACAATTCCATAGTTAAGAGGAAAGCATGAAAGACCCTAAATAGACCCTGAAAACTTCAGTGGAAATACTAAACCCAGAATAATGATGATACTTCATCTCAGGAAATAATGAAAATCCTTACTAATAAAAATTAATATTCAAACAAACTTAAAAGAAAAGAACATGGAAATAAAACAACAAAAAACCCATAGTGCTGGCAAAATAACAAGAGGTTATTGACATAGAACAGAAAACCCATAAAAAACACATCTACAGTTAGCTGTTTCTCAACAAAGTTGTTCAAAATATCTTTAATATGTAGTTCTTAGACTACTAATACCTGTCTGCAAAAGATTGAAAGGCCCATATTTCTTACATTGTACAAAAACTCAAATACTAAGTGAGCAAAGATTCTAGTTTAGGGTGTGAAACAGCTACAATATACATACCCAAACACACACACACACACACACACACACACACACACACACACAGACACACACACACACACAGACACACAGACACACACACACACACACTCACACTCATTAAAAACTTCAAGATCTTGGTACAGACACTGTATGTTTAGAATTAAAAATGTACAAGAATCAAAATATTTCTGTACAATAAACCTCATGGTGAAAGGCGGTATGAAGGACAGAAAATACTAGTCTGAAATTTAATTGAGTAATTATCATTATCCAGAGTATATGCAAAAGTTAAATAAATTTAATTCCAAAAATACAAGTAACATAGTTTTTTTTAAAATAGTCAAATGGTTGGTGTAGACATCTACCAAAAGAAGAAATGCAAACTTCTAATAAATAAATTAAAATATAATCTGAAAAATTAGTCATCATGGATGCACACTCTAAAATTTCAAGGAACCATTATTTCATTCTACTTAATCTGACTATATTAAACACCCATTAAATGCTGGCAGTGATGTGGAGAAATATAAACTCATTGTTGGTAGAACTACCAATAGTACAGTCACTTAGAAAAAGAATATGAAAGAACCAGAAAAGCAAAAATCATGTGCAACATCTGTCCTACCTACAGAGAAACATGCAAATAAAGTAAAGTCAATACACAAATAGATGTTTACATGTCTATGTTACTAGAGCACTAGTCACAATAGGCAAGATCAGGAACAAACCAAGGTACTTGTTTATAAGCCAATAAATAAGGAAAATATGATATGTATACATGCAAAGTGTTATTTATTCATTAGGTAAAAGATATAATTTTCAGGGAAATGTATAAAATGAGAAATCATAATGTTAATCAAAATAAGATAGACAGTATCTTGTAATTGAATGTTCTGTCTCACATATGAAAATAAAAAAGTAAAAATAAATTTATGAATGGGTACATGTCTAGTTTTAGGAAGGGTAGGTTGGAAGACTGCAGGACAGTCAGAGCATCTGAAGCAAGCATACTATTAGAGAAAACTCATTATTTAATATTTATTCATTAGTATAATAACTATGTATCAATAAAGCAATATTAAAACAAGTAAAAATATTTATCTGAAGGCCATCAATATTTGTGTTTAAGTATTTTATATTAACTGTAGGTATTGTGTAGGAATGCTCCCCATAGACTTATGTGCTTGAATGCTTAGGTGTTAGGGACTGAGACTATTGGTGGAAGTGTGGTTTTGTTGGAAGAGGTGTGGCCTTTTTGGAGAAAATGTGCCACTGTGGGATCTGGCTGTGAGGTGTCCTATGTGCAAGATATGCCCAGGCTGGCACACAGTCTCCTTCTGCTCCCACTGGATCAGTGTTTAGGACACTCAGCTCTTTCTCCAGCACCGTGTCTGGCTGATGCAGCCTTGTTTACCACCCTGACAATAATAAAATAAACCTCTAAAACCTTAAGCCATTCCCAATTAAATATTTTCCTTTGTAAGAGTTGCTTTGGTCAAGGTGTCTTTCCACAGCAATAAAACCCTAAGACATACATTGATATATTTTTAAACATTAAACAATATGATATACTCAACTTTATTTGCATTTCCAATTAGGTACAGCTGTAGGAAGAATTTGTGCATATGAGCATTCTGGAAATATTATATACCGTATAGATTTTCAAATTCTATTAATTAAAATTTTCAAAGCATAGAATATTCCTGATTAAAGAATTTGAAATTGCTATTATTTTATGAGCAATATGAGTGTACTGGGTAAATTATTATAAGATGGCTGAGAAGAGGGAAAGTGAGTGGGAAAATGTCTAGTACATAAAAAAAATGCTGATGTTTTTTGCATTCACATATTATTCCTAGTACCTTTTGGTTTTATCATTGATGTTAATTTAGAATACAAAGAGCCTTGGGGCTGAGGAGATAGCTTGAAAGTCAAGAGCATTTGTCATGCTTGCAGAAGATCCAATTCCTATTCCCAAATGGCAGATAACAGCCATCTGTCACTCCAGTTTCATGGAATCTGATGCTGTCGTCCATGGGGCACATAAGCACACATGCAGGCAAAACACAAGATAAAATACATATATCTCCAAAATTTGTCCTGTAAATTAATATTGGTATAATCTCTGTTACTGATTATTGTGGCAAACTTTCTCCTTTTTCCTTATTGAAGCCGTTTGTCCCATTAAGTTTGTACATGACTTGATATATAGTAGGAAGAATTCTTTTACTGCATATTTGAATTGAGTTTGAAAACACAAACCAAGGGCAATGTTGTCCTTTAAGTTTTAATTAGTTCCCTTAGAAACTATTAGCCCAGTTTATATCATCATTTCTGCCATTTGTTTATTTTAATACAGTAAATGGAAGAGCTTCAAGGAACTTGTTTCACTTTCATCTAGTCAGTGTACTTACTTATTAGTTAGCCAGTACAATCAATGCTTAGTGTTTGGAGTGGGTATAGGCATACAAAGGGCTCTATTGGATCCCAGGGTTTATCCTGGCAGATATTTTTTTAAAAACTAAAAGAATCGCCCGTTCTGCCGCCACCATGCCATCCAGACGGAGGAAGACCCGAAAATTCCGGGGCCACGTAAGCCACTGGCACAGACGCATCCATAAGCACCGCATGCACCCTGGAGGCCGCGCGAATGCTGGAGGCACACACAACCGCAGGATCAACTCCGACAAATATCATCCAGATTACTTTGGGAAAGTTAGTATGAAGCATTACCACTTAAAGAGGAACCAGAGTTTCTGCCCAGCTGTCAACCTGGATAAGCTGTGGACACTGGTCAGTGAGCAGACACGGGTCAATATTGGCTGCAATATTCTCCACAGTTGAGTGGAGAGTGTGATACGACTTTCTCACGTACTCTAGTGCCTCACATTTGACCATGTCCCCTGGAGGGGGAGACCTGGTGGCACTCAGAGGAAGGACAGCAAGTAGCCAAGAAGAGACTTGATACCCTATGAGAATATATAGGGGGACGTAATCCCCCTCAGGAACAGTCATAGGGGAGGGGAATAATGGGAAAATGGGGGTGGGGGGGAGGAATGGGAGGATACAAGGGATGGGATAAACATTGAGATGTAACAAGAATAAATTAATAAAAAAAAAAAAAGGAAAAAAAAATATTGGCTGCAAAAAACAAGACTGGAGGTGCTCCCATCACTGATGTGCGATCCGGTTACTACAAAGTTCTGGGGAAGGGCAAGCTCCCTCAGCAGCCAGTCATTGTGAAGGCCAAATTCTGTAGCAGAAGAGCCAAAGAGAAGGTTAAGGGTGTTGGAGGTGCCTGTGTCCTGGTGGCTTAAAGCTCCCTGAGGAGGTTAATTAAATGCTAACATTAAAAAAAAAAAAACCTAAATAGAATCAACACAATCAGATGTATGTGTATTAAAATTAGTCTACACATTTAAGGCAGGAAACAAACTTGTTTTTTTTTTAATTTTTTAAAATTAATTTATTCTTGTTACATCTCAATGGTTATCCCATCCCTTGTATCCTCCCATTCTTCCCTCCCTACTTGTAGGTTTCTAGGACCCTCTGGGTCCTTCTACTTTGTTATTCTCCCATGCTTCTCTCATCTAGTGTCCTATTAGGATGTCCTCCCCTCTGTCCCAGTTTCCTGGTAAGTGAAGGCTTTTGTGGGACATGCCCCTTGGGCTAGTATGCAGATGTAAGTGAATATATACCATTTGAGTCTTTCTGCTTCTAGGTTAACTCATTATGATCATTTCTAGCTCAACCCATTTATCCACAAATTTCGAGATCTTCACCAACCCTACATCTGACAAAGGTCTAATATCCAAAATATATAAAGAACTCAAGAAGCTAAACACCACCAAACCAAATAACCCAATTGAGAAATGGGGCTTGGAACTAAACAGAGAATTCTCAACAGAGGAATATCAAATGGCTGAGAAACACTTAAAGAAATGCTCAACCTCCTTATTCATCAGGGAAATGCAAATCAAGACAACACTGAGATTCCATATTACACCCATCAGAATGGCTAAGATCATAAATTCAAGAGACACCACATGCTGGCAAGGATGTGGGGAAAGAGGAACACTCCTTCATTGCTGGTGGGAATGCAAACTAGTACAGCCACTTTGGAAATCTATCTGGTGCTATCTCAGAAAAATGGGAATAGGGCTTTTCAAGACCCAGCTATTCCACTCCTTGGAATATACCCAGAAGATGCTCCAGCACACAACAAGAAACTTTGCTCAACCATGTTCATAGCAGCCTTATTCATAATAGCCAGAACATGGAAACAGCCTAAGTGTCCATCAATAGAAGAATGGATAAAGAAACTGTGGTACATGTACACTATGGAATACTACTCAGCTATTGAAATACACTTGTTTTAATCAGTTAAAGTAGAAGTGTTGTAGTTTTTAAGAGAAACAAAAATTTAACAGAAAATAACAGCGCATTTATTGAAGCGTTTAGTGATAACTTTTTTTTTTTTTATTTCCACAATAATGCAGTATGGAAAAATAGAATAAACATGGACACAGAATTAGAGGTCTAACAATTTGATACACATGCTTTGTTTTTATGCAACAAAGAGTGGAGGTGGCTTATCAGTCTAGTTCTACTAAGATATGTCTTCCTTAGCAGAGTGGCATTCAGTACGCTTTTGGGTCTGGCTATACTCAATACTGGTATTCGTACAACCTTCCTGAGGACAGTGTGTCCACACATAGTGCCTTTAAACAGGTCCTTTTCTGTATTAATTCCTCTTTGATTTACGAGATAAATTATTCTCTCTGAGTTGATTCAGATTTACTCACCTTTACCTAGGTAATTTTTAGTGCAATCACTTTTTTTCTCCCTCTTTTTCAGCATTAAAAGTAGATTATTTTGAGCGGGACCCCTGGGCCCAAATCTGCCTATCATATTGTTCTACTTGTAGATTTCTAGGACCCTCTGTATCCTTTTATTTTGCTGTTCTCCCATGCGTCTCTCATTTAGAGTCCCAATAGGATGCCTTCCCCTCTGTCCCAGTTTCCTGGTAAGTGAAGGCTTTTGTGGGACATGTTTCTTGGGCTAGGATGCAGATATAAGTGAATATATACCATTTGATTCTTTCTGCTTCTGGGTTAACTCACTCATTATGATCATTTCTAGTTCAATCCATTTATCCACAAATAAACAGCAAGTAGCCAAGAAGAGACTTGATATCCTATGAGAATATATAGGGGGACGTAATCCCCATCAGGAACAGTCATAGGGGAGGGGAATAATGGGAAAATGGGGGGGGAGGAATGGGAGGATACAAGGGATGGGATAAACATTGAGATGTAACAAGAATAAATTAATAAAAAAAAAAAAAGAAAAGGAAAAAAAAAAGTAGATTATTTTATACAATGTACTCTGAATATTGTTTTCCCTTCTACAAGCACTCTCAGATTTCCCCATCTTCCCCCGCATATTAATTCACACCCTTTCTCAGAAATATGTAAATGTTTCCATAAGCCCATTGGTATTCCCATTGGTATTCTGAAACCCCAGTGATTTCTAATGAGAAAACATGGTTTCAATCTGCATGCCACACCTTGCTCATCTTGGTTTAACTTAAAGTTTTAATGCTTTTGGCCCCATTTCCTGTTTCTTGGTATGGACTTCTGTATTTGAAGAAGTTTATCAATAGTACTTATTGTTTTAATGTTTGAGAATTAGTTTTAAATATTCATATACTTCTACTTCTTCAGAGTTGGCTCTGGTATGTACCACCATGTGAATACCACACTATGTGAGTATTTATGCCACACTCTTTTGAATCAATAGAGACAATAATAAATATTATACGTGGATTGCTATGATATTTAATTTTGTTTTTTTGAGACAAGTTTTCTCTAAGTATTCTTGTATGTCCTGGAACTCACCCTGTAAGATTAGGCTGAACTCGAACTCAGAGATTTGCCTACCTCCGTCTCCCAAGGTCTGGGATTAAAGGCATGCACCACTACACCTGGCTATGTTCTTTCTTTTACTTTGATGTATGACTGTATTATCACTATTTTAGAGAAAGCTGTTTTGTTTTTTTTGTTTTTTTTTTGTTTTTTTTTTTTTTTTAAGACATCTTTTTACCTTTGTTTAGTTGATTGCTTGGTTTTTTTTTTTTTTTTCCTCTAGTTTTACTTTCTCAGATTTAAAGATGCATGTTTTTACAGATTTTTATAAATCTTTTTTTTTTATTTTTTCAAAATAAATATTGAAGAAAATAAAACATCTACCATTTCCAAAACAGTCCCCAAGTGCATCGGAGACTTTGCATCAGTATCTGCATCATGATATGTAGTCCAATGACACAAGGCCTGGTTTACAGTCATTTTTCAATCATATTTAAAAGAAACAAATTTTGTTAAAAGCTCTTATCAGTAAACTAGATCATCAAGAACCACAAAATCAGTTTTTTTTTCCCCAAATGGCAGTTTTTCTACCTCAGAAGGGAGTCAAGACTCACAAAGAAAATTAAAATTCTTCTCTCTATAATTCTTTACCAAATCTTGTTTCTCTCGCAGACTTTTTAAGACATTTAGATTATAAGAACATTTTCAATGAATTCTATGCACAATATCAGTGATAAGTGAGGCACATTGCATTTGATGGAATAGCATCCTAAAAGTAAAATTCAGTCTCTACATGGCAAATAAGCAAAGATGTTAAGTATCTGTTCCCACTGTTCATACCCCTCTTTTTTTTTTTCTAAAAGAAACTCTTACTCCTAAAAGATCCCACAAAACTGGAGAAGTGGAGGACTAAAATTGAGGGGAGGATTAGGAAGGGCGTCGTGTACACTCCATGAATAAACAAAAATATACAGGCTGATGTGCTTTTTATAAAACTGTTCCTAGATACCAAAACTGGTTGAAAAGGTTTCCCATCATGAGGGACTTGTGACTCCTATGTTGCATGAAGACTGGTGAAATCACTGTCTTGAAGCAATTCATGCAGTTCCAAATGCTGTGTATCTCAATTAACACACAGATATCCAAGAATTCAAAGCTACCATCCAGATATAAGAGAGAACATACTAAATTAGTGTTCCTGAGTTAGCGTACCACATTCAGGATGATTATTTCCTGCTCTAACTTTACACTTAATCAATTAATGTGTCAATTTTATAACCTAATTATATATTTATGTCAACAACTCAGTTGCCTAACATCTAGGCAACCAGGATGCTTCCATTTTAAATTTTGTATTATACCAAATCTCAGTTTTTCTGCTTAAGATGATAAATAAATTAATTTTTATACAACACTTAACTTTAAAAGTAGCCAATGACCAGGTATAAGCAGAATAGACAATTTAAAACATAAACATTTCTACTCTTCTTTTGTATAATATTTAAATAAATTAAAAGAAGCTAATTATAGTACCTATGTCTCACTCTGCTCTTCTATGTGGGCAAACACAATATTCTGCAACAGTTACTGGAAATGCAATCCTAAATAGTTATTACCTACTCACTGCCAAGTGAATATGATTACTTCCTTGGGGCCAACTTGGCAGCTGACCCAATCAGGCCAAAGTACAATCTGTGTAGTGACAATCAGCTTTAAATAAAAACTGCCTTGCAAGAAAAAAAAAAAGAGCAGTTCAAAATAGGAGATTCTCCCCTGGAATTCAACTGGTACCATGCCTAGAAGATCATTTGAATACTATTAAAAATGGAGTAGAATGTGATTCAAAGAACATCAAGAAAACAACAGTGAATACAGTAATGAAACAGAAACACACTAAGCTAAAACCAAAGAGTTTTACAATGACTGTTGCTCAGACTTTCATCTAAAACTCTCTACCAAGTTATAAACTAAATTAAAATTTCAATAAAGCCATGTTCTACTAGCACCATATATAATTTCTAAGTTTCTTTTACGTCCATGTTACCTAATGAAAGCTAATTATTAGAGATGATAAGCTGAATATATAATTTTCTTTACTGAACAAAAGACTGCGTGTTCACTGCATGTGTTTTGATACATGAGTGCACACACTCACACACACAGATACACACATACACAAATAAAAAATTAGAAAAGGAAAAGTATTTTTATCACATTACCAAATAAAGCATCAGAATAACCTTGGCATATAACTATTCTTGAATTAGTATGTTTAATAATTATTAGCTTCTGCCTAATGTTTATACCATGAATAGGGAGATATTGAACAAATTTAATATTTTTACATTAGCACAACTGTTGTTTGGAACATTCTGCTCTTATGAAGCTAATCAGGAAGTACTATTAGGAAGGAGCAGAACTGTGAAGATAATTAGTCAAGGATTATGTTTAATAGATATTCATTTCATTTAGATCTTTTAACTGTAGGTAATTTGTTGGATGATGTGATAATAGAAAACAAAGATGAGTTGGATATAGGCAGAGATGTATTTCTAAAAAACAAAAGAGACTGAATTTTAATGAGAATGAAATGAGTGACTAGTTCCACTGCAACCTGATACAATTCTGTTAATAAAGTCTGGTGTTGAATGTGTAAAGTATAAAACTAACTTGGAATTTTCCATTTACTCAAGGAGATGCCAGACAATCTGATCTGTGAAGGTGTCATTGCACTTGAGCTGAAGTCAAATTAAAATTAACTTTTGAGGCCAGTACTAAAACGTGTCTTATGATTAACTTAGTGTTTACTTGAAACTACAATGTCTAAGAGATACTGTGTTCTTGTTCAGAAACATTTCTTAATTTTCTAACATGTACTTAATAATGTTCTGCCCTTTGATAGTGTTATGAGTCAATACTATCTCTACTACCTTGACTTCACATGAGAACACCTGGTAAAACTTTCTGATTCTATGATCAGTCCCTATTTTCATTCTGTAATGTCATTAATATTTAAATTTTAAAACTGATTTTAGCATTAGTATATAATATTTATTAATTGATGAGAATGTTTCCTTGTGTATTTCAACACCATTTTCTTATTTTTTTAATATATTGAACTGTTATAATGCCTTATATATAAAGCCTTGGTAGGTGCTATCTTATTAATCTTTATGACAACCCATGTACAACCTAGTGAGTTTTATTTATGTTGAAAGAAGAGTGAAACGTTGATAAGTTGATAAAATCTAAAGATGGAGTTCAAAGCAAAGCTTGGCGTATCTTCCTCTAAACATTCTATTTTTCATTTATGTCATGGCTTAGAGCAGTGGTTCACAACCTTCCTAATGCTATGAGTCTTTAATACAGTTCCTTACGTTGTGGTGACACCCAAGGACAAATTTTATTTTGCTGATCCTTCATAACTGCAATTTTGTCACTGTTATGAAATATAATGTAAAAATATGTATATTCTGATGGTCTTAATTGATCAAGGCCCATGAAAGTGTCTTTTGACACCCCCAAAAGTGTTATTACCCAAGACTGAGAACCCCTGGTGTAGAGAAATGTTACTTTTAAGCTGTATAATACTAATATTTATTTGCTAATATATAATTTTCTAATATGTGATGTTTGGCTATACCAATTCTTATAAAACTCAGAGGAAAATAACTTTGAAACAAAATTTAACAGAAATCAAAGCCAATACTTTACCTCCAAAAAATGTCTCTACAGGAGTTAGAAGAAACCATGTGCCTGTATAATTCACAGTTATGCAAAAATTCTACATTCCACTAATTGCCAATAAAAATATGAAACACAGGACACATCTTGTAGCATGAAAATGAAATGTCCCATATATGCTCATGCCCATGTAGTTGAATACTTTATCACCATCTGGTAGCAGCATTTATGAAAGCACTTGAACCTTTAAGTGTTGGAACCTTAGTGCAAGAAGATGTTCAGAAATGACAGGGCCTAAAGTTTGATAGTGCAGCCTCACTTCCAGTCTTTTGTTTTGTTTTGCTTTGTTTTGCTTCTTCTCTGCAGCTCCAATGTGACCAGTCATCTCATACCATACGTCTGTTACTACCCCAGATTGATGGATTATAGCCCCTCAAACTCTTAGAAGGATTAAATTCTTTCTCCACCAAGTTGCTTTGATTCATGTAATGACAACAGGAAAAGAAATAAAAGCTAATACAAATATTTTGTATCAAGGAATAGGGCGATTGATATGTGGTTCTTTGGACCCTTAGAACCAGTTTACAGAGAAAGTGTGGGAATTTGAGCTAGAGATTTTCTAAAACACCGTAAGTTTACTGTAAAGGTTGAGAAGAGCATAATGCTGTGAGAAATAGGCATAGTAAATGCCTTCCTAATGAAATTTTAGCAGTGAACAAGGACTCTGTCAATTACTAGACTAGAGATAATTAAAGCCATAAAATTATTATGGCAAAGAATGTGGTGATATTTGAAACTAGCCACATGGAGTTTAGGGAAGTTGAATTCAAAATAGTGAGATAATTTATTTGGAGAAGTGAATTTCCAATCAAAGTGGCATTCATGTTGTGTCATGGTTGCTGCTCATTGCTCTTTTCTAAGCTTGTAGCGGGATAAAACCAACAAATGAAGCAAAAAGACATGAAAATATCCTTTGAGGGGGAAAAATCATGAATGAGTTAAAGTTGCAGATAAATTAGCTACAGAAATAGTTGTAATTGTTAAAGATATTGGGCCCTTTAAAAAGAAAACAAATGCTCTGTACCAGACAATAAGAGTGTTGCAGTCATCTAAGATTCTAATGTAAAACTTCAAACTCATTTGAAAAGAGAAAGCCTGACCTAATAATAGATTGCAGGAGGTAGTGGTGGCAGGTGGGGATTCTGCTTGAAAAAAAGTATTAAGGAAAATGCTGTCTCAAATTCATGCACCAAGACACACAAAGGTCATTATAGCTTTGTTCCAATAAGGACAGACTATATCTTTGTTGCGAGCATAACTGATCAATATTATCCATGTGGTACTGATTTTCAGATATGTAAGATGTAAAAGTGAATTAATGGGTTTATGTGCTATGGGTCCAGGGACCTGCTAAGACTGAATGTATGACACTAAAAAGCAATCCTATATAGCTACAGAATTAAAGCAACAGAGACAGCAGGATATTGGAGATGACAGTGCCATAGCCATATGCTGAAAAGAAGCTGTGGGTGTAGAATGGTAGCAATAGAAAAAAAGGGCCCTGTGTTCTGTGATTGTAAAGCTTGGAGTGTGGGGCTTAAGATTTGGAGCACAGACAAGTCAGCCCAAGATGATGGCCATGGTGCAGAATGTAGTATTTGCACTACCAGATTTCTGTCTTTCTTTGGTTCAATATTTTCGCACTATACCTATTTTCTTCCCCTTTAAAAAGAAAATATTTACTCTTTGTTACTGTAAGCTGACAGTATTAATTTGTTTTTATTTTAAATATTACCAAAGCTTGCAGTTAAGATACTGCTTTGAGTCTCTGAATAGACATTCAAAAAACAGTATTAGAAATATAAAAACAAATAAGGACTTTTGATGTTGAAATAATAATATATTTCATTATGAAATGTGAATAGATCTATGGGATCAAGCTAGAGGCAGAATATGCTTTGAATGTAAAATATTATTTCTGTGTTAATTCATTGTACACTTGGCCCTAGATGGTAGTGCTGTTTCTGAAAGTTGTGGAACTTTTAAGGAGTGAAGCCTTTCTTGGAGAAGGGGGTCACTAAGAGGTCTTGAGGTTTTCCAAAATAGACCTATTTCCTGTTCTTACTCTAATTCCTAGCTGTAGATGCAATGGAAACAGTCACTTCTTACTCCTGTAAACATTTGTTTCCTACCATATTGGTCTATACCTCAGGAATGGTAAGACACACTTAAATTAAACATCTAACATTCCTCTAAATTCCGTGCCCCTTGATGATACCATTTTACCTAATTAAATGTCATGGCATCTCTGCTCAAAGTCAACTAAATATAATAACTATTTTTATATCTACCTTATAAAGTGATGTTTGCTCAATATATTAATCCAAAGAAGAGGCATAATAATCATCTATTTTCCTTTGCAAGTTACGCCTTCTTGTTTTGTATGTAGTAGGTGGTCCATGTCACTGAAGTTATGCCTTCTTGTTTTGTATGCAGTAGGTGGTCCATGTCACTGAAATAAGTTTGAATTAGAAAATAAGTTGCTATGGAAAAAGTTTCTAGCAATACATTTTGTTGTATAACCCAAGAAGATGGAAAAGTTTATTATTTGAACAAATAACATTTTATTTATTTAAATAATTTGTATTCCTGTAATGTCATTAAATAACAGATTTCCATTTAAAAATTGTCACTGGAGAAGATATTCTTTTGGTCTAATATTGTAATCATTTCAGATAAAAAATCTAGAGCCCAATAAAGAAGAAGTTAAGGTGTAGTTTCCCCACTATTTAAGGAAGAATAACTGAAGAGGCAAATACTGTAACACAAGACCAGCAAAGTTGTTGGATTATACTACCCTTAACATTTTGTAAAGTAAAACATGATTCATTTCATATTTTCTCTGATGTTGATAATGATAGATTAGAGAGAATTCCAAATTATATGTCAAATCATGAAAAAGAAATTAATTTGGCAAGTCATCATATATATTATACAAAATGTTACAATTCATGTCGTCAGAATTTATAGTCCAATTATAAGTCATATGACAGGTTTCCAGGATGAAATATTAAGCATCTCCACATTCTTTGAACAATTTCCAGTGTCTGTCAATTTTCTGTTTCTCATTTATTTCATCTTCCTGCTTTAGTTGTCTGCTTTTCTTGCTGTCTAGATTAAGAGTTAATCCTGGTGTATTCAATCTTCTTGGATTCTAGGCATCAAAATTAAGATATTTTATCTGTCTGGAAAATGTGTATTTTATGGGTGTCTTTGTTGTGATAATACCACAAAGTTGCTATAACTGTTGATGAAGATATAGGATGATTACTGAAAAATGGCACAGAGAGTAGCATACACTACATAATTATTACCATTTTTATAGTTCCAGATAGTGTTGTCATAAGACAATATTGGGAATATGAGAATCATATCTAAACAGAATCATAATATTTACTTAAATTATTAAAATGTTAAGACTTTTCATGTGATATGCATAAAGTCTGAAGAGTTTCTAGAAATAAAATGTTATTTTATTTTAGAATGATCACTTGAAAGGTTAAAATTCATGTAAAATATAAGCCCAACTCTTTGACCAGAGAAGAATTAGAGGCTGTTCTAGCAGCATTTTGGAGATGATATCTACACACACAATTTAAAGGTTTTAACATTGTAGTCTTAAGCAAAGGTAAGTTTTAAACATATATATTTATTTTATTACATATGAATAAAACAAACTACACACAGCAGGGAGAACCATGACACAATCATGAGTTATATAAATGTTCCATTCATAGTGATTTGGCTATTTGTATTTGTCAAATTTGAAATAAACATCTTTCCTATCTTGTTGGGTTTAAATTTCTGAAGGAAATTCAATATATATCAGATCTCATCTCTATTAACTTAAATCCTTTATCTTGATCTAAAAAGATCTTATCCCCTAAGGAACTAAACTTGACTGTAAAACTAATCTATCTGGCCGTCAATCCCCCTCAGAGACTTGAGAAGAAATAAAACTTAAATACCTCAGTGTACAGGTAGTGCAGGTTAGCAATTTCCAAAATAAAAAAATGACTGAGACAGTTCACTGCCTGAACAGTCACTCAACACTCTCTATAACATTGGAGCCTCATCTTTGGCCTTCTAGCTTAATATCTCTGCTATACTTATTCATGAGGCAGGAACTATTGAGGACTAGCTTACCCTATCTTAGCAGAGTTCAGATGTTGACTCTGCCTGCATCTAAGCTTGCCTATTTTTAGACACCTCTGTTGCTGTTACCCATCAGAATTGGACAGCTTCCTGGAGAGCAATTGGTCCAGCATTTCAATCAGTCACACACATGACTCCTATTAAGCCTGGAAACTATCAACATTTTGAGAATGGCTTGCTTAACCAATTTTTCCTAAATTTTGGGCCCCTCTTAAGGTATTATATGCCCTAATTCAGCCTGAAAAAACCTTAAGAGTTGGCATCCCATTCCTTCTAAGGGGTATTGGGTAGGTTTCTGTTTGCTCTCTTGGCCTACAAATGTTTTTTTTTTTTTAATCAGGAGATGGTTATAAGTTATTATTGGCCTTATATATAGAGAAAACTAGGCTGAACTCAGGGATGTCTCTCTTTTCCTTTATCTTTCATCCAGAGGCAAGGAGATAGAAGCTGAAAAGAAGGAAAGGGGGGTATAGAAATATTGGGGAAGTATAGAGCAAAAGGTAGATGATTGAACCTATTACTTAACTAAGGACCATAACAAAGAAGGTTATCTCTAATTCATTGGTATAGAATTTGGCATATTGATGTAAATCATGGTCATTTCAAATACTAGTCTGATTTAGCACAAGAATATATGTCATACGTCTAACCGATATATATGTTTCTATAGAATATAAGGTAAAATAGTTAAATAAGGTCTTCAAAGCCTTAAAGCCCCACTGCATATGGCCTTTAAAGATGTTTTTATTATTCTAAAGATTCTTTGATGACAAGACAAGTTAACTCCTGACAACACCCAGCCAACCTCAAAGAATATGATGAACATCAAAGAACCTCCTTATGGAGTTGGCTTCAAATGTGGCAAACCAGCCACTGGGCAAAATGTCCTCATTTCTGCCCCAGGCAAAGGTAAGTTTTATTTGCTTGCTTTTCTTTGAAAATTAGAAAATGCAGTAACAAAGTGAGAGGATGGCGAGGTTAAGCTGTTGTCTTTTTAAAGATGAAGTGTATCTTAGCAAGTGATGGCAAAAGTCATTGCTTACTTTCTAAATGGTAGTAGCTATGTATGCCAGATATCATCTGGGCTCTGATATATGCTCAGATTGAAAGTTGGCAATTTAAATGTAATTATTGACTTTGTTTTTTAAGTATAACTGTACTTTTATTCCATGCTGCATTGTGTCACTTTTCTACACAAAATCATTTGTACATGGATCACTTGAGGAAGTCCAGTGGGTTGAGTGTGATAAGCTATAAACAGATTCTCAGAGGCTAATGTTAAAAATTCATTTACCTTTTGGATTCTCCTAAGGAGACTTGTGATTTTCAACACTTTCCCTTCTATAAATTCTTATAGGATCTATAAAACTAGATTTGTAAAAATGAACTAAGATACATATTAATATATAATACCATAGCATTAGTATTAAAACAGAAAATAAATTGAATCTAGTAAGTTGTTCACATATATAAATAGATATCAACTTAATATCTCAAAATATACTTAGTCTAAAGATAATTTACAAATTAAATAATTTATAAGTTAAATAAGGATACTGTCACAAATAGAAGAAGTGAGCAACTATAAATAAGAGTTTATTTTCTTACAAAGTTTCAGAGTTTATGGTTAGAGTGACTATGTGAGAGGGGGGATGGGGAGAGGGAGGGAGGGAGTGAGGGACAGAAGGAGAGAGAGAGACTGACAATTGATGATGATGGGAAGGTACACTAACTTATAGGTATAATCAGTTCAGTATTATGTCTACTTAACAGAATCATAGTAATAGCCTCTGTCTTTGGGCCTATTACTGGTCTGTCTACAGATTATTAAATCAAGAAATGTGTTCATTACAAGTTTTATCTTGTGGAGAAACCTTTAAATCGAATAAAAATTGGTAATTGTTATCATGACATTTGTGCAGGGATAAAAACAGTATTTATAAGACCTCTACATTAACAAGTGTCCATTTCAAATTTGAAAAGTGTTAGTTTTAGTTACCCTTCCTATATATCAGCTTCTATCCTGTCTTCCCATCTTTCACCCGACTTAATTTCCCCTTCTATTATTTCCCGTTAATCTTTTATATCACTTCTATCTGCCCTACCTTGAGAATTACATACACTACACAGTCTCTTACTAATATTTGGACTTCTATGGCTGTTAAAGAAATCCTCATATCTTACAATTTGAATAAACTAACTGCAAATGATAGAAAACATGTTTTTTGTCTTTCTTGGTCTTGATTACCTGATTTAGATCAGTTCTTAACAGATATACTTACTTGTGTGAAAATTTCATTTTTTTCAGTTTTCTTAATATCAAAATGATATCCTAAACTACCTAGGGATTCAATGCAATAGCCATAATCTTTTCAATTGAATTCTTCAAGGCAGTTAGAAAATAATCTTATATTTCATGTGGAAACATAAAAGATACAAGATAACCAGTGCAATTCTGAACAATAAAAACTGTAGCAGGTATTACCATCTTTTATTTTAAATTGTAATACAAAGGTATAGTAACAGAAAATAGCATTGCATTGCATAAAAAGAGACATTGATCAATGTGATAAAGTTGAAAATCACATACAAACCCATACTACTACAAGTGTTTGATTTTTCACAGAGAGACTAACAATACACGTTGAATAAAAAGAAGGCATGTTTAATAAGTGCTGGTAATCAAATTGGATAGTTACATGCAGAAGAATGAAGCTTGATGCTTATCTCATCCTACAGAAAACTTCAAAGGGGACAGGACCTCATAATAAGACATGATAGCCTTAATTAAACAGGAGAGAAAATAGTGCATATACTTGAACACTTTGGCACATGAAGGGACTTTCTGGATAAGATTCCTGTAGCATAGGCATTAAGAGCAACAATTAATTAATTAATGGGACCTCATAAAGTCAAAATATTTTTGCATAGCAAAGAATATCACCATTTGAGTAAAGAAGGAACCTACAAAATGAGAAAGCATTTTAGAAGTTATATAAATAACAATAATTCATACCTAGAAAATATATAAAAATTCAGAGAATAAAACATCAAAAAAGCAAAAACAGTCTAAATTAAAAAACAAGTCATGAATAATAGGAAGTTCTCAAGGAATAAATACAAATGGCTAAAAAAGTAAAGAATAAAATTTGGAGCCCTTATCATTTAACCTTTTAATACTCGAATATTTTAATTTGTAAATAAATAAACCAATAATTCTCTTCACTGTTATTTCTCAAAAAAATCCAATGTAATTTCACTATTTCTTTCAAATTTTGACTTCTCTTCCTTTGTTTCAACACACACACACACACACACACACACACACACACACACACATACCTATACCTATACATATACATATATTTATTTATATCTTATAGCCAAGTTAGGTGATTCCAGGGGTCAAAATCTGGATGATCAGTGCTGTTCTATTTACAGTAGATAAAAATGGATACAACCTAAATGTTAATCAAGCAACAAATGAATAATCAAAATATAGTACATACACACGTTGAAATACTATTGATGTACAAAGAAATGAAACCATGATTTTGGCAGATAAATATGTGGAACTAGGAAAGAACATATTGAGTGGGGTAACATATATGAAGACAAACAAATGTTCCATGTTTATGCTTCTCTAATCATGATTTCTGCAAGGAAAAATTGAAATGTACATTGTAAAACAAAGGTATCAAAGATCACAATCTGAAGTTAGCAGTTCATACAAAATAATATTAATCCTTTTTTTGATTTTGTCAAGTGATATTGAACTTTAAGTGCTGCATCTGCTCTTTATCATACATGTTTTAACTGATCATGTGACTTTAATACTTGTGTTATTGTGAATGATGCTACGTCATCTAGAAAAATATTCCCTATTCTAAAAATGTTTCCATATTGAAGAGTGACACATTTTTTTTTCTTCAGTAAGAACCAGTGTTCTTACATGTGAGCTGACAAATGACCATCACCAGACAGATATAATAAAGATGTATCAGAATAAAGCTAAAATATTTCAGATCTTATGTATTATAATAATACTTTCCCATGTGGGTGCATTAAATGTTAGCGTTTAGGGAAATATTTAAAGTGAAATGTGACTATGAAGTTCTGATCTGATGGTATGGTTGTCCTTTTAAGTAGAGGAATCAGATTTCCTCTTTTATGCACAAGGCCAGGTGAAGATGGAGAATTATATCTACCTGTAAAGGACAGGGCCTTGCTCAGAAAATTCACTTGTAAGGGACAAAATACTTTTTAAGGAATCAGACTGTGGATATTATCACACCTGTCTGTACTTATAAATGTATATACACATATATGTACATATGGTCACATAAACGTGTATGTGTGTGTGAATCCCTCATCAGCAGCACCTTATATATGATGTTTAGCTATAGTATCCCCACAGTTTGTAATTACTGTGATTATGAACATTGAATTATCAGTACATAACTCCTATTGGTGACATAATGAATGCCATATCATATAAAAGTATCTTTCACAATTGGGAAACCACAACTGAACAAAGGAAAAGGACTTCTTATCAGGAAATGACTTTCATCATGTTACTTTAATATGAAAATCTTCCAATGATGAATTTGGCAATAATAAAACAAGGAAGTTTCAGAGTGTTAACAACAACAACAAAATACTATTGATTTTTCTCTGTTACTAAATAGAAATTACTTGTTATAAAATCAACAGGCAATAAGAATAGACCCAGAGAGAAATAGGGCAATAGATATGTTAAAATTACACAAACTTTGAATAAATACAAATTTGATGCCCATTATTAACTATATCTGACACATTTCTGTGCAATAATTTGAAAAAAGATGAAGATTATGGCTGAGCTTATATCCAAGCAGTAAATCCATATGTAATCAACAGTAGATAATAAATATTAGCATTAGAGAAAAATAACTAAATGTGTTTTTGCATAACCATAGCATTTTTGGTTTTTGCATTGCTGCAGTTACTCGTAGGCCATCAATGCACACCATACACACATACACTCAAGACATGTTTTCAAAGCCTTATCATCTGACTCATATCAAACACGGTGGCTAAACCCATTACACAACCATTAGATTTGATAGCAATAGTCCCATTGTAAGTAGGTTTGTTTTGCAGAATTTTGAATGAGGCAACAAAACAAAAGCTTTCCCCAGAGGGTAAATGTAATTACTTCTAAGCTATTTTGAAGTAAATCATGCTATTTAAGATTCCGGTCCTCATGGAAAATTTATACAGTTTCAATATTGTAGTAATTATCATTCTACAAAGTACGCAATATATTGGTAATAGGAAAAAGTGATGCCAGCTCATTAAGATTAAGGTGGTTAAAAACATGAGCTACATAAAGTGATTTTCTCATCCACTGTGAGCTGCACTGTCAGTAACCAACCTTAGGAAAAAATAATAAAATTCATCATCAGAGATGCCCTCCATCTCCCTAGACTTCTCCCCTCAGTCCTGTTATCTGATCCCCACAAGCAATCTCCTGGCAAAAACTCAGCTCAAATTTATAATTGTCTCTTATGTTTCTTTACACTTCCTCCGTTTTCTCCTGAAGTTGCTTGTTCAGAGGCAGAAACCTCTAGGATTTATTCAGACTCCTTGAGAGTCAGAAAACAGGAAATATATGACTTATCTAAGATGTTTCAGAAGATTACGTAGGACAATGCAGTCCTTCAACACACAGCCCCTAAATGTAATTATCATATAATTGGCAAGAATCATAAGCACGGAGTAAGAGAGGGAGCACAGAAATGTGTAGAGTGCAAACAATACACTTGGTAGTTTGTTGAGCAATTTATAAATATTGTAGTTTGACAAATATTAGCCTTTCTCCTTTTATACCTATTACATTCCATTTGATCTATTATTAATTTAAAGTACCTGGGTATTAATAAAAGTATCTTCAAAGACTGACAAGCAACTGACTCTCAGGAGAAATAACCAAATGTATTCACTTAAGGCAATTTTTGTTTTCTTCTTAAAATTGAGTCACAGTAGGATGGTGGCAGCAGGCGTGGTTTCTGAACCTACATAAGATGGAAAGGATCATCACAGAAGAGATGTTAGAATGATCTAAGTCCCACAGACTGTGGACGAAAACACAGCAAAACTGTGTTTTGGGTATACAACAGGGTAGTTGCACCTGAGAACTCATAGCTGATGTGCCAGATCACACAAGACCCATGGAACATCAAACCAGACAAACCCTTAGCATATAGGAAGGAGGTGATTATGAAGTCACATATCTAGGTGAAATGCACTAAAAATTGGTGGCTATTCGGAGAGGGACAATCAGTTTTCTTTTCAAGAGTATGGTCTCCGAGAGTTTACCATGCCCCAGAAGATGGCCAGACCCCCATGCACATACTGGCAGCACTGAGTTTAAATAGTGGAAAATAAAAACAAAAAAACAAAACACATACAAACACACAAAGGTGGGGGAGGAGGGGGGAGGGAGACAGAGACACAGAGAGACAGAGAGAGACAGAGAGAGACACAGAGACAGAGACACAGAGACAGAGACACAGAGACAGAGACACAGAGACAGAGACACAGAAAGACAGAGAGAGAGAGCGACAGAGACAGACAAAGACAGAGAGACAGAGAGAGAAGCACACAAACCCAGGACATAGGGAGGGAATAAGAGTGGAGGGCTGTGGAAGGTGAATTGGGGGTGAACTTTACCAAACACATATGCATGTACAAGATTCTCACACAATCCTTTTTTTTTTTTTTTTTTTTTTTTTTTTTTTTTTTTTTTAAGAAAAAACTGATAGGAAAGTCAAATGTGACTTGGTTCACCTAAGAAAATGCTAATTAAGCACAGTGAATTTAACACAAGATAAAATTGTATGTATCACTCTGGCAAGCAATACCCTGCATGTCCATCCTTCTCTTTCAGAATTTTGAAGCCTAGTTTAGTTTTCTAAGCAAAAATTCAATCACTGATCAGGATACAATTAAACAGTTGCATTACACATATATATCTCTTTATCTGAGGGCACTGCTGAGCACCCTCATTTCTATGCACATTACCTAATTTATGGCTGGAACAGAAAATTAGCAGACACTTAACTCTAGTTGTGCAGGTGGGTAACGTAAGCTCAGGTTCTGAGTTTTAAGAACCTTGCCCAGTGTCACATAAGCAGTGCATAAGGAATATGCACATGTGCTTCAGAAAACAATGCCTTGGTGTGCCCAGAATTGACCCTGCAGTTAGCACTCCATTCTCAGAAAGAAAGAGGTAATAAAAATCTTTGAAGTATGAGAGAGTGGGATAAAGGAAGAGTGAAACATTTAGTTGGAAGATGTTATGAATTCCCACAGTAAAGATTCATCACAAGTTTTTTTTGAAAATAAAGTTTTAGTTTACTAGGGGGATAAAGACAAGAACAAATGGAACAGAAGGGGAAACTATGACAAAACCCAAAATAAAATAGCAGGAAAAAGTAGCAGACCTATATGAGTATAATCCAGTTTGCCCTGAAGAAATCCCAGGGATCTCAGGATCTCAGGGTCTGTAGCACAGACGTGTCCTGAGTGATAAAGGAGAAGGGAACAGAAGTCAGGTCTTTTTTTAACAGCAATATAAGAGGAAATAAATTCCCTGATACCATTCTGCACCTGACAACTAGCTTTCCTTATGTACTTCTGGGTAAATAGAAGGAAACTAAAAAGGGAGCTTATCTCCGTACAGGAAATTGGGTCCAATTAAAAGTAGAGGATTATGTCAAAGTTTATAGCTCCAGCCTTGTGATGACTGGATGTATTTTCCCCCAAGCCACGAGAACTTGGACCTTTTCTCCAAGGAAATCCAATTAGCAAAGCATCTAACTATTATATATTAACACTGAAATTACAGTCAAAACAAGAGATTTTCCTAGCTCCACTGATGTGCATAAAGCTCCAGATAGGTTTCCATGTCCACTTACAAATACAAAAATCCAGCTGCCATTCACTTGCAGAAGCCTTCTCACAAGACAAAAACAGTAAGCAATTATAATTCAGAAGAAATTTTAGGTAGTATGCTAGAGGAGAATAGAAAAGGATGAGACAAAAAGAAGTAAACATCTTCTAAAATATTTCAGCCTGCTCCAATCCCAGGACCCAGTCACCTACATCTAGTCATCTGTGTAGGAAAAATGAGAGTGTGTGTAGTAATACCTCACATGTATTATAAGTTGTCAGGGAAACATGGTGGAATATGTATGAAACAACACACTGTAAAGCAACTAAAGGAAGAGATTATTTTACAGACCACAGAGTTGCTAAGAGCACTTCTTTTTTATTAATCAGTTAATTTACTTTACACCCTGGTCATAGCCCCATGCCTCCCCACCTCCCAGTCACACCTTCCTTCACTCTCACTCCTACTCCTCCCTTATTCCTCAGAAAAGGGGATCCCCAGTTCCAATACTCTCCAGTTCATCAGCTTCATCAAGACTGAGCACATTCTCTTCAGCTGTGGCCTGTGACATCAGTCCCATCAGGGCAAAGCAATTCAAAAACTGGCAACTGAGTCCAGGTCTGAGAAAGCCCCCAGGGCCCTTATCACATGAAGCTTGAGCTATATCTTTGTAGTGGGCCTAAGTCCAGTCCACCCATGGTCTTTGAGTGATGCTTCAATCTCAGCATAATTAGTTAGCTCCGCTGGTCTTGTGGAGCTCCTGTCTCCTCCAAGACCTTTTTTCTTTCACCCAACTTTTTCACAGCATTCTTTACACATCCCCCAATGTTTGGCTATGAGGCTCAGTATCTGTAGCTCTGCAGCTTGGATCCCATCAGAGGACAACACTGCTAAGCTCCATTGCTGGTGGGAGTATAAACTTGTACAACTACTTTGGAGGCCAATCTGAGCCTTTCTCAGAAAATTGGGAACAGTGTTACCTTATGACCCAGCTGTACAGCCCTTGGGTATATATCCAAAAGATGCTTCACCACACAACAACGACACTCATTCAACTGTTTTCATAGCAGCTTCATTCATAATAGCCAGAATCTGGAAATAACCTAGATGTCCCTCACCTGAAGAATGAATAACAAAACAAAACCCCAAATGGTGGCACATTTACACAGTTGAATACTACTCAGCTATCAAAAACAAAGAAATCATGAAATTTGCAGGCAAATGGGTGGAATTAGAAAAAAAAATCATTCTGAATGAGGTAACCCATACCCTGGAAGATACACAGAGTATGTACTCACTTATAAGATGATATTAGTCAGATAGTGCAGGATAAACATACTACAGTGCACAGACCCAAAGAAGATAAGTAACAGAGAGGACCCAAGTGAGGATTGTTATATCTCATCAAGAAGGGGAAATAGAATGGAAAGGGGTAGTGGAAAAAGAGAGGGAACAGGAAAAATAAGTGTGTGACTCAGATGAAGGGGTTAGTATGACAGAAGCCCAGCAGACAAAAAAAAATTGTAGGGAGGATCCAAGATGGCGGCGAGCAGTGTGGACCGCGTTTGGAGGCTCCAGTGAACAATTCAGGGAATTGCACAGATTTCTGAGCCAGGAACACCGAGGTCCGAACATCACGGCAGCAGGAGTGCTCCACGGTTCGGAGGGACCAGGGTGCGGAGGACCTGCGTGCCCCTGCACACGGGAGGAGTGTGGTTTTTCTCTGATCGGAGTGGCAGCGGCAGAGGCGGCAGCACCAGCGGCACCAGCAGCGGCGGCTGAGGTTTGCAGCTCATAGCCTTCCGGTGGAGGCGATTGGTGTGGTGGCTGGTGGGAATTGCTGCGGGAGAGGGGACTCGGGGCAGGATTTGGGTCGCGTGGAGCCTTTGGACCCAGACTGGACTCG
The DNA here is from genome assembly GCF_903995435.1 of Acomys russatus. Lineage (NCBI taxonomy): Eukaryota > Metazoa > Chordata > Mammalia > Rodentia > Muridae > Acomys > Acomys russatus. Next base: position 85,577,631 of record NC_067138.1, read on the forward strand.
GCGGACAGTTCGGCCCCAGAGTCCCGGGTATTGGCCCGGCCCAGCAAGCAATTCTGCCTGAGGCACTAACTCAGCTCCGGCCACAGCTCCCCTGCTGTGGCGCAGGCTTAGTTGAGCTCGCTGCTCCACGCTAGGCACTACCTCAGCTCAGCGGCAGCTCCCCTGCGGTGACACAGTCCGGGCGGAGCACTTGGTTTCACCACAGGCGCTAACTCAGAGCAGCCGCAGTTCTCCTGCTGTGGCGCAGGCTTGGTGACGTGCTCGGTTCCATCCTAGGCACCACCTCAGCTCAGCGGCAGCTCCCCTGCGGGGACACAGTCCGGGCGGAGCACTTGTTCCACCACTGGCGCTAACTCAGAGCAGCCACAGTTCTCCTGCTGTGGCGCAGGCTTGGTGACGTGCTCGGTTCCATCCTAGGCACCACCTCAGCTCAGCGGCAGCTCCCCTGCGGGGACACAGTCCGGGCGGAGCACTTGTTCCACCACTGGCGCTAACTCAGAGCAGCCGCAGTTCTCCTGCTGTGGCGCAGGCTTGGTGACGTGCTCGGTTCCATCCTAGGCGCCACCTCAGCTCAGCGGCAGCTCCCCTGCGGGGACACAGTCCGGGCGGAGCACTTGTTCCACCACTGGCGCTAACTCAGAGCAGCCGCAGTTCTCCTGCTGTGGCGCAGGCGTGGTGACATGCTCGGTTCCATCCTAGGCACCACCTCAGCTCAGCGGCAGCTCCCCTGCGGGGACACAGTCCGGGCGGAGCACTTGTCCCACCACTGGCGCTAACTCAGAGCAGCCACAGTTCTCCTGCTGTGGCGCAGGCTTGGTGACGTGCTCGGTTCCATCCTAGGCACCACCTCAGCTCAGCGGCAGCTCCCCTGCGGGGACACAGTCCGGGCGGAGCACTTGTTCCACCACTGGCACTAACTCAGAGCAGCCGCAGTTCTCCTGCTGTGGCACAGGCTGGACAGAGCTCTCGGTTCCACCAGCTCTAAGACTCTGGTTGGACACAGTGTACAGTTTGAATCCAGAATTCCTGGCTGAGATTGGTGGTCAGTTCGGGCCCTGAGTCAGTAACTGACCACAGCACGCACTTTGGGCCAAAAGGCCCTAGTGGAGCTTGGTGCGTAGTCCCAGCCCCAAAAATTCTGGCTGGGCCCTGTGTGCATTTTGGGCCCAAAATCCCTAGCTGAGCTTGGCAGACGGTTCTGGCCCTGAGAATCTAGCTGAGTTCTGCCCGTGGTTCGGTCCCAGTGCTCCTGGCTGGACTTGGCAGGGAACACAGAAGGCTGTGGATACCTTGGCCTGACCCAACGCTCATTCAGAGACCCAGAACAATTGCAGGATCCACAGCAGAGGGGGACTGAGGATCACTGGCTGTGAGAGACCAGAACAACAGGGCTAACCTCCTAACATCCACACCAGTGAAGCTTTGAGCTCGCAGCCTAGGGAAATCGTAAGAAAACAAGTGAATCTATCGTCAGACACCCTCCATTCAACTCTGGAAGCTACCCAACAAAAACAAAGACGGCAAGATGTCTAAAGGACAACGAAAAAGCATACGCAAAAAACCCCAAAACAACATGGCGTCTCCAGTTTCCAGCTATCCCAAAGAAAACCACCCAGAGAACTCAAATACAACGGAAATACAAGAAAATGACCTCAAATCCTTAGTAATGAGGATGATAATGGAGGAAACAAATAAAATTCGTAATCAAATGCAGGAAGACGCAGACAAACAGGTGAGAGACATAAAAGAAGCACATAGAGTGGAACTGGAAAAATTGCAGGAAAATGCAAACAACCAGATGAAAGAGATAACTAAAACGGTTCAAGCTCTGAAGACCTATAAAGAGGCAATGGAAGAAACTCAGGAATATACAAAAAATCAGATGAAAGAAATCAAAAAATCAGTTCAAGATCTGAAAATGAAAATGGATTCAATGATAAACACACAGACAGAAGAAAAACGAGAACGTGAGACCTCAGAGAAGAAGGCAAGCAACACAGAGGTGAGCTTTTCTAACAGAATCCAAGAGATGGAAGAACGAATCTCAGGGCTAGAAGATACAATCACAGATATTGAATCAACCATTAAAGAAAATGCCAAATCTGGAAAACTCCTGACACAAAACATCCAAGAAATTAAGGACACCATGAAAAGAAGAAATTTGCGGATAATAGGCATTGAAGAAAGAGAAGATATCAGACTCCAGGGCCCAGAAACTATTCTCAACAAAATCATAGAAGAAAATTTCCCCAATCTAAAGAAAGAGATGCCTATAAACATACAAGAGGCCTACAGAACACCAAATAGAATTGACCAGAAAAGAAAAACTGCCCGCCACATAATAATCAAAACACAAAACATGCAGAACAAAGAAAAAATATTAAAAGCTGCAAGGGAAAAGGGCCAAATAACATTTAATGGTAAACCTATCAGAATTACACCTGACTTCTCAGCAGAGACCATAAAAGCCAGAAGGGCCTGGACAGAGATCCTGCAAACCCTAAGAGAACACAGATGCCAGGCCAGACTACTTTACCCAGCAAAATTATCAATAACCATTGATGGAGAAAACAAAATATTCCATGACAAAAACAAATTCAAACAGTACCTATCCACAAACCCAGCTTTACAGAAGGTACTAGAAGGAAAACTCCATCCCAAAGGGTCAAGCTACAACCAAAACTACCCAGGAAATAGATAACTATCCCATGGCAAAAACACAACTACACAAACGCTCGACTGGAAACAACATCAAAATTAAGACTCTTAACAGTCACTGGTCATTAATATCTCTCAACATCAATGGCCTCAATTCTCCAATAAAAAGACACAGACTAACCGAATGGGTACATAAACAAGACCCAACATTCTTCTGCATCCAAGAAACACATCTCACCCATAATGAAAGGCATTACCTCAGGGTAAAAGGTTGGAAAAAAATATTCCAAGCAAATGGTCACAAGAAGCAAGCAGGGGTAGCCATTTTAGTATCGAACAAAATAGACTTTCAACCAAAATTAATCAAAAGGGATGAGGAAGGACACTTCATACTCATCAAAGGTAAAGTCAACCAAGATGACATCACAATTCTGAACATCTATGCTCCCAATACAAGGGCACCCACATATGTAAAAGATCTCCTAAAAAAGCTTAAACCACACATCGATCCCCACACAATAATAGTGGGAGACTTCAACACCCCACTCTCACTGAAGGATAAGTCATTGAAACAGAAACTAAGCCGAGAAATAACATCATTAACCAATGCCATGGGTCAAATGGATCTAACAGATATCTATAGAACCTTTCACCCAAACAAGAAAGAATACACCTTCTTCTCTGCACCCCATGGAACCTTCTCCAAAATTGATCACATCGTAGGTCACAAAGCAAGCCTCAACAGATACAAGAGGATTGAAATAATACCTTGTATCCTATCAGATCACCATGCTCTTAGGCTGCAATTCAACAGCAACAGAAATAACAAAAAGCCTACACGTTTGTGGAAACTAAACAACTCTCTGCTAAATGACACCTGGGTCAGGGAAGAAATAAAGAAAGAAATCAAGGAGTTTCTGAAATTCAATGAAAATGATGAAACAACATACCCAAATTTGTGGGATACATTGAAAGCAGTGCTAAGAGGAAAATTCATAGCACTAAGTGCCTTTAAAAAGAAATTGGAAACATCGCACATAAGCATCTTAACAACACAACTGGAAGCCCTAGAAAAAAAAGAAGCAGAAACACCCAAGAGGAGTAGACGCCTGGAAATTATCAAACTCAGGGCTGAAATTAACAAATTAGAAACTAAGAAAACAGTCCAAAGAATCAACAAAACCAAAAGCTGGTTCTTTGAGAAAATCAACAAGATAGACAGACCATTAGCCAAACTAACTAAAAGGCAGAGAGACAGTATTGAAATGAACAAAATCAGAAATGAAAAGGGAGACATAACAACAGACACTGAAGAAATTCAAAGAATCATAAGATCCTACTTTGAAGGCATATACGCCACAAAATTTGAAAATCTAAGGGAAATGGACGATTTTCTTGATCAAGTTCACTTGCCAAAGTTGAGTGAAGAACAGATAAACAAGTTAAATAGTCCATTTCCCCTACAGAAATAGAAGCAATCATCGATGGTCTTCCAACCAAAAAAAGCCCAGGGCCAGATGGTTTCAGTGCAGAATTCTACCAGACCTTTAAAGGCGAGCTAATACCGATACTCTTCAAGCTACTCCAAAAGATAGAAATGGATGGAAAATTACCAACTTCATTCTATGAGGCCATAGTCTCATTGATACCTAAACCTCACAAAGACTCAACAAAGAAAGAGAATTTCAGACCAATTTCTCTTATGAACATAGATGCAAAAATACTAAATAAAATACTTGCAAAACGAATACAGGAGCACATCAAAGATATCATTCATCATGACCAAGTAGGCTTCATTCCAGGCATGCAGGGATGGTTTAATATACGGAAATCCATCAATGTAATCCATCATATAAACAAACTGAAAATAAAAAACCACATGATCATCTCCTTGGATGCAGAGAAAGCATTTGATAAAATTCAACACCCATTCATGTTTAAAGTTTTAGAGAGATCGGGGATACAAGGCACTTTCCTCAACATAATAAAGGCTATATACAGCAAGCCAATAGCCAAAATCAAAGTAAATGGTGAGATACTCAAGGAAATTCCTCTAAAATCGGGAACAAGGCAAGGCTGCCCACTCTCTCCATATCTCTTCAATATAGTACTCGAAGTTCTAGCCAGAGCAATAAGACAACAAAAGGAGATCAAGGGTATCCAAATGGGAAAGGAGGAAGTCAAATTATCCCTCTTTGCAGATGATATGATAGTGTACATAAGTGACCCTCAAAACTCCACCAGAGAACTCCTAAAGCTGATAAACACCTTCAGCAAATTGGCTGGATACAAAATTAACTCAAAAAAGTCTGTAGCCTTCCTATACACAAATGACAAGCTTACAGAGGAAGAAATTAGGAAATCCACACCCTTCACATTAGCCACAAGCAATATAAAATATCTAGGAGTTACCCTAACTAAGCAAGTGAAGGATTTGTATGAAAAAATTTCAAAACTCTGAAGAAAGAGATTGAAGATGACCTGAGAAGATGGCGTGATCTCCTTGCTCATGGATCGGGAGAATTAACATAGTAAAAATGGCCATCCTACCAAAAGCAATCTACAGATTCAATGCAATCCCTATCAAAATAACTACACAATTTTTTAAAGACATTGAAAGTTCAATTCTGAACTTCATATGGAAAAACAAAAAACCCAGAATAGCTAAAACAATCTTGTACAATAAAAGATGCTCCGGAGGAATCTCCATACCAGATCTCAAACTGTACTATAAAGCAAGAGTACTTAAAACAGCATGGTACTGGCACAGCAACAGGCTGGTTGATCAGTGGAATCGAATCGAAGACCCAGATATGAATCCACACACATATGGTCACTTGATTTTTGACAAAGGAGCCAAATCCATTCAATGGAAAAAGGATAGCATCTTCAACAAATGGTGCTGGTCTAACTGGAGGTCTATGTGTAAAAAAATGAAACTGGACCCATATTTGTCACCTTGCACAAAACTCAATCCAAGTGGATTAAAGACCTCAACATAAAAACCAGAGACACTAACTCACTTAGAAGAAAAAGTGGGAAAGAGCCTGGAACATATTGGCACAGGAGACAACTTCCTGAACAGAACACCAACGGCCCAGGCCTTAATGTCAACCATTAATAAATGGGACCTCATGAGGCTGAGAAGCTTCTGTAAGGCAGGAGACACTGTCAAGAGAACAAAGCGACAGCCTACAGACTGGGAAAAATCTTCACCAACCCTACATCTGACAAAGGTCTAATATCCAAAATATATAAAGAACTCAAGAAATTAAACACCACCAAAGCGAATAACCCAATTGAGAAATGGGCTTGGAACTAAACAGAGAATTCTCAACAGAGGAGTATCAAATGGCTGAGAAACACTTAAAGAAATGCTCAACCTCCTTAGTCATCAGGGAAATGCAAATCAAAACAACTCTGAGATTCCATCTTACACCCATCAGAAGGCTAAGATCAAAAATTCAAGCGACACCACATGCTGGCGAGGATGTGGGGAGAGAGGAACACTCCTTCATTGCTGGTGGGAATGCAAACTAGTACAGCCACTTTGGAAATCTATCTGGTGCTATCTCAGAAAAATGGGAATAGGGCTTCCTCAAGACCCAGCTATTCCACTCCTTGGAATATACCCAGAAGATGCTCCAGCACACAACAAGAAAATTTGCTCAACCATGTTCATAGCAGCCTTATTCATAATAGCCAGAACATGGAAACAGCCTAAGTGTCCCTCAGTAGAAGAGTGGATAAAGAAACTGTGGTACATATACACTATGGAATACTACTCAGCTATTAAAAACAAGGAATTCCCGAAATTTGTGGATAAATGGATTGAGCTAGAAATGATCATAATGAGTGAGTTAACCCAGAAGCAGAAAGAATCAAATGGTATATACTCACTTATATCTGCATACTAGCCCAAGGGGCATGTCCCACGAAAGCCTTCACTTACCAGGAAACTGGGACAGAGGGGAAGGCATCCTATTGGGACTCTAAATGAGAGACGCATGGAGAACAGCAAAATAAAAGGATCCAGAGGGTCCTAGAAATCTACAAGTAGAACAATATGATAGGCAGATTTGGGCCAGGGGTCCCGCTCAAACTAAGGCACCAGCCAAGGACAATACAGGAGGTAAACTTTAAACCCCTTCCCAGATCTAGCCAATGGTCAGAATATTCTCCACAGTTGAGTGGAGAGTGTGATACGACTTTCTCACATACTCTGGTGCCTCACATTTGACCATGTCCCCTGGAGGGGGAGACCTGGTGGCACTCAGAGGAAGGACAGCAAGTAGCCAAGAAGAGACTTGATACCCTATGAGAATATATAGGGGGACGTAATCCCCCTCAGGAACAGTCATAGGGGAGGGGAATAACGGGAAAATGTGGGGGGGGGGAGGAATGGGAGGATACAAGGGATGGGATAAACATTGAGATGTAACAAGAATAAATTAATAAAAAAAAATAAATAATAAAAAAAAAAAAAAAGAAAAAAAAAAAAAATTGTAGACTGGAATATCCCTGGGACAAGTTGCAGACCTAAATTAGGGCAGGCTCCTGGAAGGACATGACGGGGACTCTACCAGGTACTTCTAGTAGCAGGGGCCATAGAGACTGAAGAGAACAACCTCTATCTAGACAAGTCTCCAAGCAGAGGGAGGGGAACACCAATCTACCCACAGAAACTTCAACCCAAAACTCACCCTCACTACAAGATGTGCAAGGAGAGACGAGATAGAGCAGAAATTAGAAGAATGTCCAATGAGTGACTGACACAACCCAAGCCCCACCCACTAGGAGAGATACAACCCTTGACACTAGTAATAGTACTCTGTTATGCTAGGGGTGCTTCTTATTTATTGAGATCTTACAGACTCTGCTCTGTAGAGAGGATAAAATGTTTTCCTTTGTTCAGATTTAATTATTTTTTATTCATTCTTATTTAGGTTAGCATAGTTTATTTGTACTAACAGCTGCTTTTATTACATAGAGGTAGATTTAGCTGCATGTATTTAGTTTTTGGTACTGATGAAATCATGCCATATTTTCCATTCCAAATTTGACTACGTTATTGTGTGTAGATAGTAAATTATCCAGCATTGTACACATAAGTTCTATGCTGCTACTATGCTATAGTTTCTTCATGTTCCTTGAACATTCTTTGAATTTTCTTTACTTTCTTTTCTTATGTATGAGTGTGTGTGTGTGTAAACAGAATATTACTCTGTAGGCAACATTGATTTGCATGTCACACTAACTTCAAACTTGTTATCTTCATGCCCGTACTTCCCAGATGTAGAGATTATAAACATGAGCTACCAAGCACAGATTTTATTCAAATTCTCTGCATGTATATACATGTATACACACATATACATAAATATATACACACACAGTGATTGTGCTTGTATGTTTCTATCTATGTAAAGTGTAATTTTATTTTAAGATGCCTTTCCTTTTAGTATTTTTATTTTGGAATAATTACCCGTAAAGAATCAGTTAGTAAGTATTTCTTCTCCTTTACTTAAAGGCATTGAAATAATTTCTTGCTTCAAATTCTGAGGCAATTTACCAATGTACAACTGGATTTTGATTTTGGATTCTGGTGTTTTCTGTTAAGTTGTAAAGTTGTTAATGACGCTATATGGTTAATATATGTAAGCTTATTTTTGTAACAGACAGGGTTGTTCAGATGAATTCCTCTCTGGGTCATCAAATGGAGACACAGAAGTATTCACATCTGCTTTCTTTGAATTTCCATAGGCTTATTATTAGTAGTTTTTCTTATCAGTATTCGTGTTCTTTCAGTGTTTTCCAGGATTAGCCAGGCTTGTTGGTATTTTTTTTTATTGGCTTATTCATTTAATGAAATTATTAATGCCATATATATTCTTTTAATTGTAGAAACATTGATTTCTGCTTTGATGATTATTTTCTTTAATTACAATGGATTTAATTTTTGTTTGCTGATTACAGTGTGAAAACAGGTTACTAAAAAGGATCTGCCTTCTTTTGCTTTATGTACATTCAATGTTATAAATTTTCCTATAGGCACCACTTTGCTTGAATCTAAAATTTCTAAGGGTATAAGCTCTTAAATTCCTAATGTTTAAAATTTTCCTTGTAAAACTCTCTTTTGCCCCAAACAGAATTAAAATTGTGGTGTTTAGCCTAAATATATAGGTATTTACAAGCTATTTTTTGTTCATTCATTTTTTGCTTAATTTAAGCACAATATTTACTTCAGATTCTGCCTGTTCACTCAAGTGTTTTCAAACGTGATCAGGGCTCAGAAAGTGGTCTGTTTCTGCAAATGATATGTATTACATTATCAATGTGAATTAGAACAAGTTTATGGATAGATTGTTATTCTTCAGTTGAGCTAAAGCCATGTACTGTGGCATAATGCTTCTGTTGACAGCTCTGAAAAAAATCCATGGTGGCATCTTAGTTTCCCATTACTATAAAAAGTATTTGAAATAATCTACTTAAAGAAGAAATATAATTTAGTTATATTATTGTTTCAAATGTTTAGTCCATGGGTGTTTGAAGTATTGCTTTTGAGCCTTGATACTAGTTAGTAACAAGGTAATAGTTAATACATCAATGTACAAGTGTGAGAAAAATTAGTGTGTACTTCATGGTGAACAGGAAACAAAGAGAGATAGAGAAAATGTTTCCAGCACTCCCTCATAGAGAAGACAGCAGTTATCTGACTACCTGGCACTAGACTCTTCCTCCTCAACATTCCATAATTCCACATAATACCAGAGGCTTATAAGAAAGTCTTTAACATGTTTGTCTACAGGGTTACCTTATAGCCAAACTAAAGCAGCAGTCAAAAAGTACTATAAGGTGGCTAAAAGTGTTCTTTTGTAGAGTTTGACCATTATAATGACTTAACAGTCCTCAGAAGTGATAGTGCATTGGGGTTCAGAGTGCAGACAGTTTCTTTCTCATGCACAAAGTTGATAAACATAGCTTCAGCATGAGGAAAATGTCAAGGGGGGATGTCATCTGACACACGAAGACCACACGGATGTGGAAGTGTAGGATGAACTCAGATAAAGGGGGGATGTCATCTGACACACAAAGACCACACGGATGTGGAAGTGTAGGATGAACTCAGATAAAGGGGGGATGTCATCTGACACACAAAGACCACACGGATGTGGAAGTGTAGGATGAACTCAGAAAAAGGGGGATGTCATCTGACACAACGAAGACCACACGGATGAGGAAGTGTAGGATGACCTCAGATAAAGGGGGGATGTCATCTGACACAACGAAGACCACACGGATGAGGAAGTGTAGGATGACCTCAGATAAAGGGGGGATGTCATCTGACACATGAAGACCACACGGATGTGGAAGTGTAGGATGACCTCAGATAAAGGGGGGATGTCATCTGACACAACGAAGACCACAAGGATGTGGAAGTGTAGGATGAACTCAGATAAAGGGGTCATGAAGACTTTTCTCAAGCCTTGATTTCACATTTATTGTTAGTAGCCCCATGAAATTAGGTATAGTTAAAATTAATAAGGATGATATAGATCAATTTTTAGACACTATTATTGAGAACAATTTTTGGTCTTCTGGGGAAAAAATATTGAATCCTGAATATTATCAAAAAATGGAAAGGACAGTAAAATGTAAACCTAAACAAGCAGAACATGTTCCTGTAAAATCCTTTAGTTTTTGGAGTGCTGTTACTGTCATTTGTTCCTCCTTGGAGATATATCCAATCACCCTCCTCGAGCCAATAGAGAGCTGGTAAGTTAAAACATAGTATCCTCCCTCAGTCTCAATATATAATGCCTAAAGTTCATATAAAAGTAATCCACATGAAATAGAAGAAATATTATTTCTTAAAATCTAAAAAATGACCAAGATAAGGTCGTTCTAAGAAAAAGGGTTTAAGAAAACTTCATAGGGGTACCTAAAAATTCCAAACTCTCTCTCTCTTATTACAGAGTATTAAAGAAGGCATTAGAGTTTGTAGTAGGGATTTTGAAATTTTGTATTATTTAAAAAACAAAAAATTTATAAGAATATATTTTTAAATTCCAATTATGGGAGACATGGGCTTGCTTCACAGCAGCTGAGTATAATTTGCCTTGTGCTCTAAAAGAGGTGTAGTTTTGGGGCAAATAGTTTCTGTGGTTGTGTGATATTTGAAATTTAGGGGACTTATTAGAGGACGTGCACAGACACACACACACACACACACACACACACACAGGCTAGGGCCCTGATATGTGTAGTGGGTTGTTGGTTGTTTGGTTGTTGTTGCTGGTCACAGTTTGTTTACTTTGTTAACAAGTTGAATGCAAAGAAGAAACAAGAAGAATTAGATATCCTGATACGGTAAGACTTGCCCCAAGAAGCGACATGCTCCTATTCAGCAGGAAGTAGTCTAATGATAACATTGGCCCCTCTTTGACCTCTGGCTTTATTTAAGCATATTTACTTTTAAAATCTATCATTTTTTCTCTCGTATCTTCTGTTTGGGGGTGAAAGGGTGAAAAAAATTGGAGAAGGGGGAGGAAAGAAGAACCCACAAAGTAGTAAACATGGCTACCAAGGGTGAGGAACTTGCTGATCCTTTGGCTTTCTCTGTAGTTATTGACTCCCCAGGAACAGACTTATTCTATGACCCTGACATTAAGGTAGCTAAGCAATTCAGAGATACAGGAGTCAGAGAAAATGGAATCAATGCCCTCTTTACTACTAAAGGGGTAGACTTCCTAAAGTGAGTGATTGTATCTTATAGAATTCATCTTTGTAAAGAATTTATTAGTGGAAGACAATAGCTTGCAATGGAAGAGATATTTTGCAGATGAATGTGATGAAAGTAAAGATAGGAATCAACAAGGTACAGTTGAGATTACAGAAGACTATCTCTGAGGCAAGGAGCAAAGGGAAGAGGTTAAGGACTAGCTACCTAGCCTTGCTGATTACTATGCTCATACTGATCATTCCCTATAACAGCTTGGCAAGAAATTAAAGAAAGATAGTTAAATATCAGACAAAACTCATGGAACATTTGAATGAATTTTTATTTGTGTAAAGAGAGTAAACACAGAAGTGGCAGATGCTCTTTTAGGACTATTCAACGCAACTCATGAAAGCCAGGCTGATTAATTAATGCAGTGGGTCAGCACCATTGAGAATATAGACAGCACTCAACATCAAATGACAATTTTAGCATAAGCCTTCAAAGTTAAACAAAATAAAATAAAACCACAGCAATTGTCCTTTTTAAATTTAACTTTTTATTATATTTCTTTTTAACATATACATTTATATTATTACACATAGGTAAAACAAACTACATACAGCAGGAAGAACTGCGAGACAATCAGGAATTATATAAATGTTACATTCATAGTGATTCTGCCATTTGTATTTGGCAAATTTAAAGTAAACATCTTTCCTGTTTTGTTGGTCTAAATTTCTAAATGAATATTAATATCTATAATATCTCATCTCTATTAACTTAAAACAGCTATCTTGATCTAAGAACGTCTTAACCCTTAACCTACTAAGCTTTATTGATTGACTAAACTAACTGGTCTTCAAAATCATTAGAGACCTGAGAAAGGATAAAACTTAAATACTTGAGTGAACCTGGAGTTCTGGTTAGCAGCTTCCAAAATGAAAAATGACTGATAGTTTACTGCCTGAACAGTCACCCAACACTCTATAACTTTGGAGCATCATCTTCAGCCTTCTGGCCCAATATCTCTGACAGACATATTTCTGAGGCAAGGACTATTGAGAATTTGCTTACCCTGTCTTGTCAGAGTGTGGCCATAAACTCTGCTTGCATGTAAACTTATCCATTTTTAGGCAGAATTCTGTCTATGGCAGAAAAGAGGACTTTTTGTCCAGTGGCTTGTTTGCCGCATTTGAAGCCAACTCCATAAGGCATTTCTTTGATGCTGCGTGTTGCCAGGTGTTAACTTCTCTTGTTGTCAAAGAATCTTTAGAATAATAAAGATCTTTAAATGCCATATTCTGCAGGTCTCCGAGGTTTTTGAAAACCCTATTTAACTATTTTACCTCCTATATCTATAAAATCATATCTGTCTATTAGGCGTAGAATATATATTCTTGTGATAAAATTAGACTAACTTTTGACATGATCATGCTTTTCATTGATATACAAAATTCAATACCATTGAATCAAAAACTAATTTTATTTTTGGGTAACAGTTAGGGCCCTGAGATGAGGAGTTGATTCAAAAATCTACCTTTTGTTCTATCCTCCCTTTATATGTCTATATCTCCCTTTCTTTCTTTTCAACTCTTATCTCCTTACCTACAAAAGAAAGATAAAAGAAAAGAAATAGGTCCCTGTGTCAAACCTAGTTTCTTCTCTATAAAAGACCAATAATACTTATCACCAACTCCCACTGAAAATAAGCATCTGTAGACCAAAAGAGTAAACAGAAACCTATCCAACCCCCCTTAAAGGAAATGGAACATCATTTTCCTAAGGTTTAGGGCAAATAATTCCTTTGAAGTTCACTCCCCCCCAAAAAATTGGGGAAAATGGTTAAGTACGCCAGGGATAGCATTTGTGGTCCTTTTTTCAAAAGTTGTGAAATTCCATGCTTAATAGGAGTCCTGTGTGGGACAGTCTGAACTGCTGGACCAATTGGGATAAGAAGCTTTCTACAATATTGTCCTGGAAGCTATTCTGTTCTGATGGGTACATGCAACTGAGGCACCTGAGACTGGATCATGGAGGGTACTGGATAACAGCATCCAGCTTGCTTAGAGAAATGAATCCTGTCAGGTCTGATCCAGGATCAGTGCCCAGTTCTTTTGTTCTGAAAACATATGACAGAATTTTTTAATAACTATGTTACCTGCAAAAGTCTGTATGCCAATAAACAACATATAAATTCTGGTCTGGAAAGAGGCATTGCTGACTACATATAGGTAGGTTTCCAACTCCAATACTTGATATTTTTATTTCTACTTAAAACTTTATCAATATTTGCCTCGTGTTCCATATGCTTTATTTTGTGTGCATGTGTATAGAAGATTAATGCCCAGTTAAAATATTGACCTCTCTATCATTACACAATTGTAACTGATTATCATTGAAGGATGAAGAATACTTTAGAAAATCTTTAAGTTATCCAATTTGAAAAGTACAAAAATTGAAGTTCTTGTATTATATTCCACTGTATCTTAGCTAACTTTTATTATTGGATTCATAGTACCATGAAGGCACTGCAATATTGCCTTATAACAAAATTTATATTCTTTGTCAGGTAATTATATTCAATCAGAGAAACTTAAGAGCATAGGTAACTTTTGAATGGATAAATGAATTCTCAAATAAGCATAATTGAGATGTGAGCTAAAAGAATAATTATAGATAATTATATTCTTTGTGTAATAAAACTAATGACAAGACAATTAAACAAAACACTGAAAGGAGACATAAATCCTCTTAAAGTATTGTTCCATCAAATTCTAGTTAGATAAATATTAACAAAATGTTTACTGAGAGTGAATCTACTATTACTGAAGAATATCCTGTACTCTCATTAAAGATTTCATATGATATCGTTATAAGAACATAAAAAGTTTGGAGCATTAAAAGCACAGTTCAATATTATTTTTACTGTAAAAGAAATAAATTGAACAAGGTGAATGTTGAAAACATTGAGTGTTCATTATTCAACTGACGCCAAAGCAACATGATAGGTAAAGTAATACAATAACAAATTCATCACTGCCTCTAGATGAAAGTGACTTTGGACACTTTTCCATGGATATTGGGCTAGGCTTCACAAAAGAGAAATGAATGGGTTGCATCTTACGTGTCAAGTTGAAGTAGGACTTTCCATCCACTGAGAAAATAGAAAAGCCAGTCTTTAAGTACTGTTCATTAACACTGACTTAATGAACGTCTTGGTTATGTGGATGTATAAGTCCCATGACATTAATTTTATCTTTGATTACTTTGTTGGTAAAGATGATAAAGAAGATTTGCATGTATTTCTGCTGGTTATGCATATATGCATACATACATCACCAACTCAAAATAGGCACACTCATTTGAATATCTATTTTAATGTTTGAAAACAATCTCAGCAAGCTGGAGAGATGGCTCAGTGGCCCTTATTGCTCCTGCTGAACACTTGGGTTTGCTTTCTAACACTTACATGGTGGTTTATTTAAAACTGCACCTCTATGGAATCAATGTCTTCTTCTGTTCTCTTTGATGACCTGAATGCAGGTGGTACACATATCCTCACACAGGGACACACACACACATACACACACATGCATGTTTGTGCCCGAAAGAAAGAGAGAGAGAGAGAGAGAGAGAGAGAGAGAGAGAGAGAGAGAGAGAGAGAGATAGAGAGAGAGAGATTTAATAAATATTAAAGAATGAAAATGTCATAAATAAAGTTAAGTGAAAGTTTTTTTTAGGTTAAAAAATAACCTCAATGTTGATACATTATAGTGAAGTACTTTGAGTATAAAAATGTAAAATATTTCCCAGTCCTTAAGAATGCTTATAATAATTTTGTCTATAGAAGATTTACTGGCACTTAGTTTTTGTTCTATTTGTTGTTATTAAACCCACTTGTAAATATTTGAGGCTTTGGGGAATGTGGACTGCACATGTCTTAACCTGCTACTCATCATGGCAGCTAAAGTGGGTGGGTCCTATATAGATGGCAAGGCTCTCTGTGACCCACTCACATATTACTCTGCAAATTATACAGCTTCTAAGTCAAGCCTGCGAAAGAGAACCTATGATTTATGAATCCTTTCCTTATTCTCTTTGTTCACCTTTAATATGATAAGTGTTAATGTGGAAATGGTGCTAAGGTAGTGAAAGAATCAGAGATCAGCAGGTCCTTCCAGCAAAAGAAACTATAATGGCAGTTGTAAATATGTAAGAGAGGAGGAAGGTCTACTCGAGGCCTTTCTTTTATAGGATGAATTCTACATCTTCAAGCTGAAAATACTGACCATATATCTTCAGCAATTGCAAGTGCCTGCAAATTTTACCTGGAAATTCAGTACAGTCATAGCAAGAAGAAATCTACAGATTTAATAGCAATATTGTTTCAAAAGTTATTTTCATAAACAGAATCAACTAAATATCCACAATTTTTCCTTTTGGTTCATATACTCTGAACCTGAAATTCTGTGTCTCTGAATATGTGTGTGTGTGTGTGTGTGTGCATTTGTGTGTGAGTCGAGTCTGTGTGAGTGTGCGTTTGTGGGTGTGTGTATGTATGTATGTATGTATGTGTGTATGTGTACTGTTTGGCGAATGAAGGGAAAATTGGAAAAAAATATTTTCCTTGTCTTGAATAACAGTAGCCAGTACCTCAAATCAATTCTAAGGAATTATTACATCAACTCTTCTGGCAAGAGTATATTGGTGATGTTTCTTTTTAGTTGAAGTATCATTCTTGGCCGAATTGTTGCCCAACACACACACACACACACACACACACACACACACACACACACACACACACACACCCCAAATCAGAAAAAAATAAACTTGAGTTGTTCTAGGTACAACTATTTTCAGCAGAAAATTAAAAATGTTTTCAAATATTTTTAGAAAAGCATATTTACTATCTAAAAATGATTTGAAAAGATACAAAATGCATGATCTTGGGACTTATATTAAACATCTCTGTTAGGCTATTCATATACCATTTTGAATTTTTTACATTTGAGGTAAAATACCACTGTAAAATATTTGAATATAAAAACAAGAAGCAAGCTCTCAGAATTATCATATTTGTGGATAGAAATGGCACAACATGGTTGAACTTGATTATGAATATTTTCACAATGGTCCCACATCTGTACTCTTAGATGCAGAGACAGACTGATGGTGTAGTGTAAAATACATGATACAGAGTTCATAAGTTGAAAGAATTCATCTGAGCCAGATCATGAGGGTAAAATGATAATGTCTGCAGCACACGGTGTCAGGGATAAGTGCTTTTGAAATGCACGTATTTCAACACACTCTCTCTGGGATGAGTTGTCTTCTTTTGTTTCAGGTAGGAGAGTCACTTATTTTCAAAGCCCATTGTCTTTGAAGGTTTCTCATGTGCTCTGAAGGACATAAATAAAACAATGACAAAACAAGGAGGTAAGTGGATGGGAGGAGGTGAAAATTGTAAAAAGGAAAGAAAATATTACAACAAGTATTAAAAATAGTGACTAGTTTAGCTCAACATGCCCCTGTCCATTTCTATAGCTACAGTTCTTACAAAAATTGTACAGAATATATTTTCTTACTTTGATTAATTATTGAATTCTCATGGCAGTGTTGGCCATTTTCAGATGCTGCACTAAGAAACAGTGAGGCTCCAATTAAAGTTCTCTCTCTCTCTCTCTCTCTCTCTCTCTCTCTGTCTATCTTTCTCTCCCTCCCTCCCTCTTTCCCTTTTTTCTTTTTTTGTCTCTCTGTCTCTGTCTCTGTTTGTTTGTCTCTCTGTGTGGGGGGGCATTTATTGCTGTTATTGAGATACATATGGGTACGACAGATACATAGATATGTAAACATATAATGTGCATATTTTCTTTATCAGAAGAATGTAAATTTAACCCAAGATTAAGACAAGGGTTTGTCCTGTGTTTGCCCAAGATATGAATGTATCCCTTTAAACAATCTTCTATATAGAGCAAAGTAAAAAACTAAAATGTCCTCAGCAACTCAGGTGATAATTTTCCATGGAATAAAGCTGCAGTAATATTCTTCACAATTTGGACTGAAATCCCTTTGTTCTCACAGAGACTAAGAAGTGAAAAACATGACAACCCGTTGGCACTAGGGAATCCTTTGTTCCATGATGGATGTGTTCCTTCTAGTGAGAAGAGGATGCTATTGGGCCTCATTCATTAAGTTGATATAATGGTGGCATGAACTACCATCCACAGAGATTTTCAATTGAATGTTATCTCACCAATCACTTTCTCATAGCCTAATGGAGTGTCACTGACATCAGAGACTGATAAATTGGCCAGTGCCAATTAAACAGAGATGCTTTCCCTGTCAGTCACTTAGCTGCAATATTCTTCTTTACTAGATTAGGTTCCATAAAAGTGACATGACTGATGAAAGTTTATTTGTAAAATATTTCACTTTAATTTTGGAAGCTAAGTGGGCTTTTTGGTTTCTAAACTGGTTCCAGTGTCAGGAAAGTCATTTATTGCTGTTATAAGGAAATCAATTCTAAGTAGATCATTGTAACTAAATACTATGGAATCCAAAAATTTGAGAAAGTACATAAATTCCAAAGATTAAAAAATTCATGTACTTTAAAATGTGTACTGATATTTCTCTAGTAATATCCAGCTCTGCTATTATTACATATACCAAGACAGTGTAAAGTCTCTTGACCCCCTGTCCTCTCCCAACTCATCAGTTGGACTTTGATAAACTATTCTTTTGGCCAGAAAAACAATTTATCCTTTAGGAAGCAGTTCTCAGCCATAATGTGAAATCTCTGAACATACATAAGCCACTGCTTCCTGCAGATTTATTATCAAGATACTGAAGAGCCTGTCTGGATACTTTCTATTTTCAGAATAACAGACTAAACCTCTGTCAAGTTCAACAATAACAATGTTAATTTTAAAATGAACCAATTTAAGCTCACTTCCTCATTGGAGCTTGAGGTGCTCAGAAAATTTTGAGAGTTTTATACACTTACATGAAGTATTTTCTTGGAATCCATCCCCATTTCTTTCCATCCAATTTTCTTCTCACCCATCTCTCCTGCTAGTCTTTACCAACTTCATATATTTTTATCTAATAATTTTTTCTCATTTTTTCTTTATTCTTTTCTCATATGTTACATCCTGACTGCAGTTCTGCCTTCCTCCTAGTGGTCCCCCAAACCTTCCCTCTCCCTCAGAACCACTGCTCCTCAGGTTCCTTTCAGAAAAGAGCAGGCCTTCCAGTCCTATCAACCGAACTGGACTGGAAGAGGGAACACAGTAGTAGAAAAAGAATATTAAGAGTTTAAAAAATAGTCAAAGACATTCTCAGATCCATTATTAGGAATCTTGCAAAAATAAAATGAAAACCAACTAAAGAAACAAAAACCTAAGCTAAATAACCATAACATATATGCAGAAGGACCTAACATAGACTCACTCAGGCTCAGTGATTGTCACCTCAGTCTCTGTGAGATCCTATTAGCACTGTTTAGTAGACTGTGTGGGCCATGTTCTCTTGGTGTCCTCCATATCTCTGACTACTGAAATCCTTCCTCCCTCTTTTTCTATGGGGTTCCGTGAGCTCCATCTAATGTTTGGTTGTGAGCCTCTGCATCTGCTCCTATCAGCCACTGGAAGAAGCCTTTCTGATGAAGACTGGGTTAGGCCACTGATCTGTGAGTGTAGCAGAATATCATTAGGAACAATTCCACTGACTTTATTTATTTATTTATTTATTTATTTATTTATTTATTTATTTCTCATTTATGTTTGCTTCTGCCCTAGTTCTCTGGTCTATCCAGCTTCTGGTTCCTTACCAGCTGGACAGTGTCGACGAAAACCTAGTGTAGTGGAAATTTTCTAGAAAACATGAGGGTGGTCCTAACCAGGACTCCTTGTAGTAGAGGATATGGAGCATGAGCTGGCCATCTTCTGTAACCAAGTAAGGCTTCCAGTCATGGAATTCAGACATAAACCCAGCCATAACACTTTGACATAAACCCTGTCCTGCCTGTAAGGTAATGCTGGGGCAATGGTGGCTCAAAACTTGTGGGAGTGG
The DNA here is from genome assembly GCF_903995435.1 of Acomys russatus. Lineage (NCBI taxonomy): Eukaryota > Metazoa > Chordata > Mammalia > Rodentia > Muridae > Acomys > Acomys russatus. Next base: position 85,597,084 of record NC_067138.1, read on the forward strand.
CTAAACAATGACTGATCAAGTGTTCTTTTTTAAAAATTCATTAAGTCCACTTAATGTCCTTCCTCTTAGAGAGCATAGACCTATCTATTTGAATACTGAGACCTCTCAGGCATTCATCCATGAAGAAAATCAACTCTGCCTTCCAAGCAACAATTAATTGCCTTTAAATAAGCTCTGTGTGGAAATGTATAAGACACTCCCAAATTGTTAGTGGATATTAGCGATAAGGTACAGGGTACCTATGACACAATCCACAGACCTAAAGAATACAAGAAAGGTCCAAGTGAAGACGGTAAGTCTCACTCAGAGCAAGAAATAAAATAGCACTCTGAAATAGATGGAGGGAGGGAACTGGATGGGAGAGAAGGTGAGGAGGTAACTGGGGTAGAGATCGGGTGTTCAAAAAGAAGAGGTGGTCAGTAGATGGAAGAAATGAGAGAGAGAGCATAGAAATTGGAGAGAATCATATCTGGGACAGAAGAGGCTTCTGGGAGTCCGTGGAGGTGACCTTGGCTGAATGTTCTAGCAGCAAGCTTAATGAGCCTAAAATGGCTACCTCCTGTAGCCAGTTGGGACATCGAGTGGAGAGAGAGGAAAGTTACTAATGTACCCTAAGAACCAAAATTGGTCATGACTATAAGAAATATAGGGTAAAGATGGAGCAGAGATTCAGTGAATGACAAACCAATGACTGGCCTAACTTGAGGATCCACTGCATGGGAGAAATCCAGCCTCTACCACTATTAATGATACACTGCTATGCTTGAGGAGTCTAGCATAACTGTCTTCTGAGGGGCTTTATGCGTCAGTTGATAGAAAGAGATGCTGAGACCCAAGGCCAAACAACAGGTTGATCTCAGGGAGTTCTGTGGAAGAGTGGGAAGAAGGATATAGGGAGGGGTCATGGACACAAGAAGCTGCACAGAGTCAACTAACTGGAGCCCATACGGACAAACAGAGAATGAACTGCCAACCAAGGAACATGCATGGACTGTACCTAGACCACATACACATAGGTAACAGAAAGGCAGCTTGGTCAACATGTGGTTCCTTTAACAATGGGAATCAGGGCTGTCCCTAAATATACTACCTGCTCTTTGATCTCTTCCCTTGAGTTGGGTTGTCTTTTCAGACCCAATGAAAGAGGATGCTCTTAGTCCTTTTGTGACTTGAGGTTTCTGCATGGGTTAATACCCTTTGGGGGCCTGATCTTTTCTGAGAAAAAGAGTAGGAAGTAATGAAGGGAGCATAAGGGTAAGACCTCGAGAACAGTCAAGAAGCCTGGGATCAGCTGTAACAAAATTATTTTAATGAATTAATTTACAAATATACTTCTGTAAGGCAAAGGACACTACCAATTGGACAGAGGATAGCCTACAGAAGGGGAATCAATCTTCACAAACCCTATACCTGAACAAGGACTCATATCCAAAATATATAAAAAACTGAAGAAATTAGATACTAATAAACCAAATAAACCAATTAAATGGGGCATAGAGATAAATTATCGACAGAGGAATTTCAAATGGCTACAAAGCAGTTAAAGAAATGTTCAATATCCTTTGTTATCAAGGAGATGCAAATCAAAACGACTCTGAGATTTCGTTTTATAGTTTTCGGAATGACCAAGATGAAGAATTCAAGGGACAACACATGCTGGCCATGAAGCAGAAAAGGGGCTACATTCCTTCATTGCTGATGGGAGTACAACCTCGTATAATGACTGTGGAAATAAATCTGGAGGTATCTCAGAAAGTTGGAAATAGATCTACCACAAGATCCAGCTATACCACTCCTGGGTATATTATACTCAAGAAATGCACCACAATAACACAAGGACTCTTGCTTAGCTTTGTTTATAGCAGCTTTGTTTGTAATAGACAGAATCTGGAGACAACCTAGATAACCTTTAACTGAAGAATTGATAAGAAAATGTTGTACAGTTACACAGGTACTGAAACAGAGAAATCATACAATTTTCAGGCAAACGGATGGAACTAGGAATGATCATCCTCACAACAAATACTACTCTTTTTCTGACTTCCATTCTCTCTGGCTCTTACAATACTCATTTCCCTTCTCTCATTATGCTCCCTAAGCCTTGATAGTTACATTATTTATTTCTGAACACTTCACAGTTTCCTAGTCCCTGAACCCTGAAAAATTGTGTGTTTCTTTTTAAGTTGTACTTTAATGTAAATACAAAATTTTCTCCTGACGTTGAGAGATGCAGTAAGCAATTGCTATAAAACTAGAAAACTAGAGGGCAGTTTCTTTTTTTGTGCATGTATCAGAGTAATATTAGGTTCTTATCTAAGACCTATAACCTAGCCACCCAGGAAATTTCAATGCCTTTAAACATACCAGCAATAAATTCTTCTTTCTACTTTATTTTTAGTTATTTGCATACGTTTTGTGAATGTTATTTAGCCATGTGATGTAATTGTCATCTCAGAGGCTTACTGCTAAATAACATAAACCTTTCTAGCTCTCTCTGACAGTTTCAATTCAGTTATTTTGGCTCAAAACTCCTCAATAAGGTTACTGATACGATCTGTCTTCTCTAGGCTGCTCACTGAATTGCTTTTCTTGACCTTAAACAAACTCTGAAAATTTGCTCTAATCTTCTGGTTTCTTCTCATTCTCTGACTTCAACTACCTCTGCTGACCTTCACTGAACTTCATGAACACACAACCGAACTCAGCTCCACGGTGCTGTATTCACTCAACTGAACCAACTGAACAGATCTGAACTGCCAGGAACTGAACCATCAGTCTCTAGTGACTGCCCGCTGACTGACAGACTTCAACACACAACAATACCTTTCTCTATTGTACTGTCTTCTCTAATGAATTCTCTACTGTCCTCTACTCTAGTGTATTGTTCTTCCTCTCTCTCTCTCTCTCTCTCTCTCTCTCTCTCTCTCTCTCTCTCTCTCTCTCTCTCCTGCACCCTACTCCCCTTTCTTTCCTCTGTTGTTCTTGTGAGAATAGAACATATCCTATTCTGTCAAATCTTTCTCTGATTCATCATTTTGTCTGCCCCTCAATTTGATGTCACTTTCAAACATGGTTGCTTCCTTCTATAAACTAACTTTACCTTCACTGCTTGAGATTAATGGTGTGTTCTAAGGACTTTCTGTATACAAGCCAGAGGAATTAAAGTTGTGTGGCATTTCTGTATTCTCCTAGAAATGGAGTCAGTGTTTTAGCTATGAAATATGGCTACTGGGAACTGAACTGGGTACAGTGCAAGAGCAGTGCATGCCCTTAATTGCTGAGCCTAGTAATTTTAATATCAAATCTGCTTCTCACTAGCTTTATGCCTTCAGAACATTAAAATTCTGTGAGTCCTTGACCTTTTAATAATTTTTCTATGTACTTCAATATAAAGTTTACATGCATATTTAGGAAAATAGCTAGAATATTTGTAGTTCTTAATGTCCTTTAAGCAACTTTACCTGATTGTATCAAATTATAAGGTAAGGGCTCTCTTGGAGAAAAAGAAATCTCAACCAAATAATTCTTTCATTGAAAGGCTATTTGATATGCCAATGCAGGACTAGAATTAAGTATTCAAGTGAGAAGCATTCTAAACACTTTCTAAAATTTCCTAATGACTGGGGTGATAAATGTATACATACAATTATATAGCAAACCATAAACTGTCAATTGATGCTACATTTGTAAAGTTGAAAACAAAATAATCACATAATTCTTTTAAAATTTTGATGAAAGATATAGTATTTGACGCATTATTACTGTCAATATCATCATGTGGACCACTGACATATCTGCCTAATGAATCTGAGAATAGGCAAGAAATTCATTCATTAATTTTGCAAGAGAGACTCATTTTGTGTCCAAGCATTGTTTTCTGCTTCAGCTACTTTATCATGGAATCTCAGCTTAAACTATATAACATAGCACTCATATAACCATTATCACACAATATTGGGTTTCATTATTCATAAAATAATGATGATCTAGACAATAACATTGTGATCCTTCAAAACTGACATAAATTTTAGAAGAAATCAAGAATCCAGAGTGAAGGGAATGTGAACATACAGGGAGATGCTAGAAGCTACACAGTACAGGAATAAAGGAAGTGAATAAACATGAGAAGATCCATTTTCTTTGAATCTAGATAAGTGTATAAAGCAAGCTAGTTAAGTCTTATCATTAAAAGCTTAATGAGGAAACAAAAATACAAAAAACCAAACAGGATCTCAGGGCTAGAACACGTTACTAATATATAGAAAGATGTGATTCCCAATGAATTAGAAGAATGGAATAAACAAACAAAATTTTAAAAACTACTATACGTCAAAGAGTGAATTTATTCTAAACCTATTTCAATGGAACATATTTGGTTAAAAAAGTAATCATTCAGAAAACTTCCTTATACAGAGAAAAAATAAATGTGCTTATATGGAAGAAAAATAATACATGGTGGTGAAGATTTATTCTATAGTTTTAGATAACAGATTATTATTAAGCATGGGGAAAAGAAATACAGTGAGTCATCCCCTGGATGGGGAGGCCTAGTGGCACTCAGAGGAAGGATAGCAGCTTACCAAGAAGAGGCTTGTTATCTTATAAGCATATACAGGTGGAGGAGGGCCCCTTCAGTCACAGACATAGGAGAGTGGAGCAGGGGGAAAGAGGGAGGGAGGGAGGAATGGGAGGATAAAAGGGATGGGATAACAAATGAGGTGTAATATGAATAAATTAACGAAATATTTAAAAATGAAATGCAGTGAGTGATGTAAAGCTACCATGCAACCAAAAGAGATTTGGATAGGATGTGCACAATGAGAGAAAAGGAATTCATTGAAAGCTATGTTCATACCTCTAAACAAATAACAACAACAATGACACACTAGGGAGTAAACCACTAAGGTGACAGTTAAATAGAAGAATGCCTTTAAATTAACAAGAAATTCAACTAGAAAAATTCAGTGTTTAAAATGGTAAATTCAAGGATATCATTAATAGTAATTGAACAATGGTATTTAAACAGTAGGGGAAATAATTAATGAACTTTAAGAAAAACAAGAACAAACTCCACACCAAAGCTGGGAAAGAGCTGAAAGACAGGATTAATGATGAGTGATGTAGTGATCTCTGGCTGATACTTTGAACTGTGATTTAAGGGGCCACATTGTAACCATTAAGTTTATATAAACTCAAAGATGCATGATTTAATAACTTACTCCCTCAGTTACAATGGACTGTCTTATGATTAAAATATAACACAAATTTACTAGTTTTCAATAAATTATAAAGTGATTTTTAGATTTTTTTTTTCTCTTTAGGGGCAATATCAATTGATGGTATTGGGTCAGGGAGAGTAATCTGACAATCTTGAATTATACAATGGTAGGGCTTTCCAACTAGGGGATATAACTTCATAAGTACATACATATTTCTTATTTCAATATATAAAAGCCATTAATAATATTCTATGATACCAGATTATTCTTCCATCATATGCAAGTATAGCCTGTTTGTATATATTTTTAATAAAGAAAATAAATTAACCAGAGCTCATCATTACCATTGTTTTACTTTTGTTGTTGATAGGAAAGATCTCAAGGCTTGACCTGTAAACTTGACCAAATATTTTCCTATCTCTAGTAATTACATTAGATTTTTAAATGATCTGTATATTCTTACAGTTAAAGAAAATATGTTGTTGAGATATGAATCATGTCAATCAAATATCTAAATATTAATGGTTAAACTTACATGGATATATAAATTTCTTTTTTCAAACCACTTTACTTAAAGAGTGTCAATTCTGCACAATATAAGAGCTTCTGCAGGTATGAACATCCCTGATTTCACAGAGCAATAGTAATAAAACCTGCATGGTATTGACAAAAGCAGCCAGGTCAATCAATGGAACCAAATCAAAGAAATAAAAACTCACACACCTAAGGACATTTGGTTTTTGCTAAAGAAACTAAATCCATACAATGGACAAATAAAAGAAAGCATCTTCAATAAAGGGAATTGGTCTAACTGGATGTTCACATGTAGGCAAAATGCAAATATATTCATATTTATCACACTGCACAAAACTCAAGTCCAAGTGGCTGAAAGATCTTAACATAAAACCATGAACATTAAATCTATTAGAACAGAAAGTGGGGAAGAACCTTGAATTTATGACATGAAAGACAAGTTCCTGAACAGAATGCAAACACCTAAGGCTCTAAGATCACAATTAATAAATGAGATCTCATAGAAAAGCATCTGTAAGGCAAAAAATATTGTTCCTGTTGAACAAAATGACAGTCTACTGATTGGCAAAACATCTTCTCCAACCCTAGATCTGACAAAGGGCTAATATCTAAAATATGTAAAAACTCAAGAATTTATACAACACCAAACCAAATAATCCAATTTAAAAACAGACAATTTTCAACAGAGGAATCTTGAATGGCTGAGAAGCAATTAAAGAAATGTTAATTTCCATAGTCATAAGTGAATTCAAATCAAATTGACTGTTAGATTCCATATTACAGCCATCAACATGGCTAATATCAAAAAACTCAAGTGACAGTACATCCTAGAAAGTATGTGGAGAAAAGGAATACTCCTTCATTACTGTTGGGAGTGTTATACAACCACTTTGGAAATTATTCTGGCACTTTCCCAGAAATTGGAGTAGCTCTACCTCAAGACCAAGCCATAAAACTCCTGAAAATATACCCAAAATATAATTCACCGTACACCAAGAACACTTGTTCAACTATGCTCATGTCAGCTTTATTCTTAATAGTCAGAAACTAAAACCAACACAAAGAATGTCCCCCAAAAAGAATGGATAAAGAAACTCACACACTTACATAATGGAATATACTCAGCTACAAGGGAATCTTGAAATTTTATGCACATGCGTGGAATTAGAAAAGATCATCTTGAATGAAGTAACCCAGATCCAGAAAGACACACAGTTTGTTCTCAGTTAGATGTGGATATTAACCATATAGTACAGGATAATAATACAATAATTCACAGACACAAAGCAGCTAAGTAACAAGGAGCACTCAAGAGAGGACACTTAATTCTCCCTCAGAATGGGTAAGAGAATAGATAGAGAGAATTAGTGAAGAAAGGCAACTAGGTTGGAAAGCAAGGATGGAGAAAAATGATGGTGTAGATCAAACTGAGCAAAGGGAGCAGGAGAACATAGTGCTTGTTGGAAGAAGAGAGACCATGGGAAGGGGATCTTTGAAAAAAAAAAACTGGAGAACTATTACAAGTTAGATTCCTGGAAAAAATGGAGCTGAGACTGTAATAGCAGGGGCCATAGATACTAAAGAAGCCACACTTTAAATTGACTGGACTCCTACGGGAGGGAGATGAAAATCAACCTACCCTCAAAAACTTCTACCCAAACTTTACCCCACCTACAAGATTTGCAGGGATAAAGATAGAACAGAGATGCTAGGAATGTACAACCAATGTTTGGCCCAACCTGAGACACCCAGAGTGAGAGAGGCAACCCCTGTCACTACTAATGATACTCTGCTATGCTTGCAGGCAGGAAGCTAGCATAGCTGTCCTCTGAGAGGATCTCCCCCACAGTGGATTGAAACAGACGTTGAGCCTTACAACCAAACATTGGGTGGAGCACAGGAGGTTTAATGGAAGAATGGGGGGAAGAATAGAAAGGAGCTCCACAAGAAGACCAACAGAGCCAATAAACCTGGGTGCTTATAGAACACCAACCATGGACCATTCATGGAGTCTTCCTAGGCCCCTTACACATATGTAGATGATCGAAAACTTGACCATCCTGGGGTCCCCTAGAAAGGAGAAATTTGTCTTTCTCTGATATGGACTGTGTTGCCTGCTTTTAGAACACTTCCTACTGGTGTGGCTGCCTCACCAGGCTACAATAAGTCCTGCTACAACTTGATCTGTTGTTGTGAGTTGGTACAGGGGAGGTTCCCTTTGTTTAATGAGTAGGTGAAGAGGGAAGGAAGAAGAGGGAGGGAGGATGGGAGCAGGAAGAGAAGGGGGAGTCCCATGATCTGGACTGAATGTGAAAAATTAGTTACTTAAGAAAAGTAACATATATGAGTCTTCTCAAAAAATTGTCAGGGAAACATGTTTTCACATGTGATTTTCAAACATAATATATTCCTATCACTTGATATGGACTCAAGACTGAGCACTGGAATAGATATAATGCTACAATTCTGAATTTTTCAAAGGGGGCATTACCATTAACATTTGTCAAGGTTTTGCTTTTCTGGGATCTACTGATTCTGGGGCAGATGTCACTATCATCACCACAGAGAAGACATCTCCTCCCAGAATGGTTGGTTGAAGAGAGCAAGGTAAAAATAAGACACAAAATGAGAGTAGCAGTTCAAGGACCTTGAGTTATAACTTTGGAATGCTTTAAAATGTAAGATGATAGGCTGTAGGTGACTTTGTCACAAGTTTTTTATAATTTATTTGTGGTTATATGCTATAAAACACTTGTTTTTTTCACCTCTAAACTATTACCTGGGAAATTGGTGTGACATTATCTATTTTCCTAAAACAATGTTTTTAGAAAAATATTTTCCTATATTTTCTTTAATATTAATTTTCTCCATTATAGCATTTAAACTCTCGAATTTTACAGTTATACTGTGTTCAGAATGACAGTGTACAAGGTAATTGAAAATAAAGGTAATTTAATGTGATTAAGTATCAATTTTGAGTGCATAATTTTATCATTTTATTGACATTTAGTTTTAGAAATAGAAGGTTATATTTCTAAGGTTACAAGACTGTTTTGAGTATTTTATATTAAAAGCTTTAAAAAATCTGTTCAAAATGTCCTGTTTTTGGTTACCCTTTACTTCATTTCTTACAATATTTCATTCAAGGAGTGCTGAAGAGTATATGTCTTAATAACTATTCATTTTACATTATGTGAGAGGTGCTAAAGGTTTGTTACACACACACACACACACACACACACACACACACACACACAGGATCATCACAACAAAATCAAATAAATTCATTTATCAAAGAGAAAACTTTTAAAATGTTCCTGTAAAATGGGATTTCTTGTACCATAATCTAAAATCAGATATCCAGGTCAATTTTATAAATCACTGTTTTTAGTTTGGCATTTGTATTATTTACTTCCTCCTTGCTATGAAAATACTTGATAGAAACAATTTAAGAAAAGTTTATTTTGTTTCAAAGTTAGAGGTCCTAGTCCACCATGTTAGGCAAGGCGAGATGGGACAAGAGTGATGAGAAAGACATCGCTGTAGGAGGATAAAACATTTAGTCTCATTCCATGCAGCAGGAGAGAGGAAAACTAAAGCTCCTACTCAGCTTTTTTCACTTATAAAACCCTGGACTCCAGTCCACAGATGTACTGCCCATTTATTAGGTGACCCTCTCACCTCAATTAACCCAGTTTTGCAATCACTTTCAGATATGTGCTCTGAGACCTGTCTCCAAGGTGATGCTACACTCTGTCTAGTTGATAAAAGCAAACAAACAATAAAACAGAATTCTTTTAAAACATTGTTTGGCAATTGACCTTAAAGTATTTTCTGAAAAGTCTATTGATTTTCAACTCAAGGTCAAAGTCAAAATTAACAGAGAGATGCAGCACAAAACCACTAATAGGCATTACTTTACTTTAAATGGTCACTACAGTAAAGACAAAAGATACTTGTTGGAGAGGACATGGAGAAATAAATCACTTCAAATTATGGAGAATGAAAAGTATATGTAGATATTAGTGTGAAATTCCTCATACTCTGTGTTTGAAGTGTTAATTGATTCTACAGTACAACTGCAGGATATGGTGTGTGTGTGTGTTTGTGTGTGTGTGTGTGTGTGTGTGTGTGTGTGTGTGTGCTATTAAAATCAGTTTGTAAAAGATATATCTGTCCTCTAATGTTTATTGTAATATTATTGACAAGCAGCACATAGTAAATTTCCTTGTCACAAATTGATGTTAGGATAAAGATAATGAAGTGTATATGCACAAATAAAATTTTCAATGATAAAAAAAGATGGTTATGCAGTCATTGAGGACCACTTTATGAAACCATTGTGTTAAGGGAAGCAGAACAGACACTAGAAAACAAGAATCAGAGTATCTGTCTATCTGCTTACCTTTTCTTGCTCCTCTTCTTTGTAGCCCTCATTTCTTTCTCTCTCTCTCTCCATTTCTTTTTTGTTAGTTTCTTTAGCTAAAGTGTCAAGTCCTCTTAATTTTTATCTTGTACAGTATTTATTATGTTACTTGTTTTCCCTTACAAATGACGTTTTTTATCTGGGGAAATATGACTTGAATTTTCTCAAATTTTATATATTTCCTTTTATTTTGCTTAACTTCCCTAAAGTTTTCAACATTTAGATAAATAATAGTTTTAATAATATTTAAATAGTCTTGGGGGCTAATTGTGTCTTTGTAGTCTGTTTAATTGATTATAATAAAAAACTGGCTATTATGAAGTTTTGTTTCTTTCTATTTTTTGGTTCACATTGTTGCTCTGCTAGTGTAGAATACTGTGCAGCTGATTTTTACGTCAAACTCACAGGCAGCTTGCCTGTGACTCCAGTATTGCTAGGGGATTAAAAGCATCATGAAAAGGAGGATCCAAGATCCAAGATGGTGACATGGAACACAAACCATGTCTGATCAGTAAGACAGCAGTGACACCACAGTAACCTAAGGATCAAATTGAGAACTACAAAACATAGTGCTCGTATTTGCCAAGTGAGAGGGATTCACACTATGTGGTGCATGGGTGGTTCCAGGCTGTGGCCAACCAGCTAATCCACAGACAAGTCTCTGGGTCTCTCCAGGGCTGTGTATAGTTTCTAAAGTCTAGCTACTTGCCTGCTTCCATGCTGCACCTGTGCTGTGGGTATCATACTGACTAAAATCTATAAAATGCCAGTTTCTAGCCCAGCATAAACCCCAGATCTGGAGCATAAATGCATTTGTCCTCAGGGCACCCAGCCAAGCCATGCAAAGTTCCTGTGTTCTCTCAAGCACAGGCATGAGCTCCAAGGGTTAGACACACACCTGGCATAGTGCACAGCATCTGAGCCCTATTTATAAGACAGAACTGAGGGCTACAAAACAATAGTACCTGGATCTCCTATAACAGAGGAGACATCACAGTCTGGAAAGCAAGTTGGTCTGACTTCATGTCACCTGGCCAATTCAAAAAAATCTCCCAGGTTCAACTGGCATGGGCGCAGGATCCAAGGGATAACCACATGCCTAGGAGGGAATACTCTGTGTCTCAGAATGAACTTTGGGCTACAAAACACCAGTTTCTAAGTCTTCCTGTCAAGAGGAGATACCAGGAGTGGAACATAGAGAGATAAGACCTCAGGTCTCGCAGCTCATCTGCAGAAAGTTGCAAGGTCTGTTCTTAAGTCACCCACCTGATCCACTAGAAGAATTTACCTTACATCTCTGCATGCGAGGGGTCTCAACCTATAGCTACTTACCTATAAGCAGCTCTCAATGGCCAAGGAAGTACACCAGAAACTACCACCAATGCCAGAGACACCAAGATGGCTAAAGATCAGCTTAAAAACCAATAAAGAAAAACCAAAATATTATGGCATCTCTAGAACCTTGTTATCCCAAAGCAATCACACCTGGAATCTCTTAACACATTTAAAAAACAAGAACATGACCTCAAATCTTTCCTAACAAAGATAATAATAGATGAAATGAGGTAAATCCATAAACAAATACAGGAATATACAGCCAAACAGATTGAGGCCCTTACAGAGATCATGACAGAGGCCTATAGAAAGGAAATGCAGAAATCACTGGAAGAAATAGAGGAAAAGGCAAACACTCAGGTCAAGAAAATCAATAAAATAGTTCAAAATCTGAAGATGAAAATGGAAACTATAATAAAAGCACAAATTGAGGAAAGTCTAGAAAGAGAGAACATAGAGAAGAAAACAGGAACTGCAGAGGCAAGTCTCACCAACAGAATGTAAAAGGTGGAGGAAAGAATCTCAAGTGTAGAAGACACAGTGGAAAAATTTGATGCAACCATCAAAAAAAAATGTTAAATTTAAACAATTCCTTCCTCCATCTATTCCATACAATTCTCAGCACTTTGGATGGAAGGACCCAGAGTGGTCAGGACCTCCAAAGGGAGCCGATCAAGACCAGTGTACCTGGGTCCAGGGGGTCTGCACAAACTGTTGCACCAAGCACAGTGCATGCAGTAAACCTAGACTCTCTGTATACATCTAGTTACAATTGTGGGAGGAGTGGGGATTGTCTCTGACATGAACTCTGGTGTCCCCAATTTGATAACCTCCCCTTGGTAGAGAGGCTCAGTGAGAATACAGAGAAAGGGGAAACAGGCTATCCAGATGAGACCTGATAGGCTGTTGTCATATGGTGGGAGGAGTTCCCCTTCTATTAAAGGTCTAGGGGAGGGGAATAGGGATGAAGAGGAAGGGAGAGTGGGAACAGGAAGAATACATTTGAGCAAAAAACAATCAGGATAAAATATGAATAAATTACAATGAATTAATATTTAAAAATTAAAAAAAGAGGTTGGGATCAGAAATGAAATAAAATGCTTAAATTGACATCAAGAAATATTGTGCTTTCTCAGGAATTTGGCAATAGTGCTACCTCAAGACCCAGCTATACCACTCCTGGGCATATACTGGAAAGATGCTCCACCATACAACAAGGAAATTTGCTCAACTATTTTCATAGCAGCTTTATTCATATTAGCCAGGATCTACAAACAACCTAGATGTGCCTTGGTAGAAGAATGGATAAGGAAACTGAAGTAACCTTACATAATGGAATACTACTCAGGTATTAAAAACTAGGAAATCTTGATTTTTGCAGTCAAATGGATGGCACTAGAAAAGATCATCCTGAATGACATAACCAAGACCTAGAAAGGCACACATGGTATATACTCTCTTATAAATGGATATTGGCTCAGCCTGGATGTTTTTGAGAGACTCAACCCAGAGGTGGAAGTGAAGAGGTGCTGGAACTCGGTGCAAGACTCAAGATGAAGCACTGAAATGGGTGCATAGAAAGACCCAGATGGTTCAGAATCCCCACAAGTTGACCATCAAGGCTAGTGGATCTGGACCCAGGTGGGACCTCACAAATTGTTGCACCAACCAAGGACAATGCATTCGGTTAACTTATATTCTCTATTCAGATATAGCTAATAGATAGCTCATTCTCCAGGGTTGTGAGGGGAGCATGGACTGCCTCTGATATGAATTCTGGTAACACATACCTGTGGTGATGAGGCTTGGCAGGCACACAGAGGAAGAAGAAGCAGGCTACAGGGATTAGACTTTATAGTATGTGGTAATATGGTGGGAGAGGCAGTCCCTTTATGTCAGATGTAGAGGGGAGGGGAAAAGGAAGAAGAAAGAGGTTGGGAACAGGTATATTCAAGTGATGAAATAACTATAGGGATGTAATCTGAATAAATTATAATACATTAAATTTAAAAAAGAAAAAAACTATCATCCTTAATCAAGACTATTACAATTTTTTACGAATGGTAGATGGGTAATTTATCTTCTTGCTTTAAATTTAATAGAAATATTTTTCTTTTATGCAATTATAGTTTGCTCCAAATTACAGTTGGTTCATTGTAATTTTTTTGAATTATTTTTCATTTTATTAGTGAGACCTTAACTGATGGAGGTCTAGAAAATTTCTTTTTTTGTTCTAAACAAAGAATATTCTGCTAAACACTAAGCCCAATATACTATGACATATTGTCACATGAGATCGTAATCAAAAGTGCTCATTCCAATGCTAACTGCTGGAATTGTTCCATCAACCACATTCCTATTTGGGGGGGCTCAGTTACTGTCTCTATTTTATCAAATACCTGATGTAATTCTGTCACTGAAGATATTTTGTGTTTGTTTTTACTTCCAGGCAAATGTTAGTTAACTTCTTCCCATTTGATTCCAATGATTTGTGTTTTCTTTGTTTCTGTAGTAGAGTAAACCAAAGCTTTCCTTTAATGTTTCTTCAAAAGGATAACCCCAGTCAGAATGGCAAAGATCAATTGATGAAACTAGAAAAAATCACACTGAGGTAATGCAGATCCAGAAAGAAAAGTGTCACATATTCTCTCACATTAGAAGCTACTAACATCAAATCTTCATATATATGTGTAGTTCTCACCCCTCATCAAGGAAAGTTCTCGTTTCAACAGGCAGAGACCATTACTGAAAACTACAATCTATCAAAAAACAGAGTTGTGTAACCGAGTAATAATGGATAGATCTACAAAGTACTCCTGCACTCAAGGCTCAGAGAACATCACAGGAAATGGAGCAAAAAGATTGTAACAGCTAAAGAACAAGGAAGTTTGCTGTGGTATTGTGCCTCCTAGAAATGCCAGTTGCTATACCAGTGAAGTCTCACCATGAGCTGAACAAGGACAAAATAGACATGTAAAAGTGGACAAGGGCATGATCATGCAGGCTCAACCCTACATAGATAACCACAAGCAACCATGACACAGTGAGCGTATGAGAAATAATCTTTTCTAGCTATACCAAATGACTAGTCCTGAAAACATGAACAACATTATATAAACTGAATTGCCTATATTTAGACATACATACAAATACATACACACATACATACATACATACATACACAAATACGTACATACATAAGTGCATACATTTAGGTGTTATCAACAATTTTTAAAAAAGGAGAACATGAATTTTAGAGAGATCATGTAGGGGAATATGGGAAATAAAAGGAGAAATTATTTTACTATATTATCACCTCAAAAATAAATTTAAGAAAAGATATCTGCACAGCAAGGTGGGTCCTTTACTTGACCAAATTCTCTTCTCTTTGAATCATGTCTCCATTGCCCATTGTTAAATGCTAAGTATTATTTTTTTCATTACATATATCTCACTGTGTAAGTTTCATAAGATAGAGTAAATGCATGTTCTATTTACCAAATTTTATTGCACATGGGAATTACTTTATGAATATTTATATTTCAGAGAATTATTTTATTTTGAAATGAGAAAATTGTGAGATACATAAACTGTATTAGGAATTCTATCTCTAAGAATTTACTATTATACCATCCTGCTGGGTGATAGTTCCCTTTTGATCCTTTCAAGCTATATTATTATTTCTAATATTTTGATAAAGAAATAATCCCAAAGTTTAACATCTGCCTAGCATTATTCTTCATTTCAATTGGGTTTTTTTCTGATTGTCAGTTTTTTAAATTGCTTATATATTAATGCTGTATATTAATCAGTGTGTATGTGTGTGTGTGTGATGATCATACTACCAAACACAACCAACTGACTCAATGCAATTCCCACTAAAATTTCAAAATGATTCTGCACAGAAATTGAAAAGACAATATTCACATTCATAAGAAAACCTTAAACATTGATGGTGGCTAATCCATGCATGAATAATATAATATTTCTGGATATATTTCATCCCAGATTTCAAATTCTGTTACAGAGGTATACTAATAAAAACAGCAGGGTATGGGCATAAAAACAAGCTTGTTGATCAATGGGATAGAATTAAGAGCCAGGCATACACCCCTATGAGCACTCTGTTTTTGGATAAGAAGCAAAAATGTATACACTGGAGGACAGGGTCTTCAATAAAATGCATTCTTCAAACTGCATAGGTGCATGTAGAAGAATGCAAATAGCTCCCTCTCTGTTACCCAGCATTATGCCCAAGTCTAACTGTATCAAAGATTTCAATAGAAAACCAGATCCCCTGAATATGATAAAAGAATAAACAAGGAATATGATTGAAAATGTTGATACAGAAATGTATGTTTGGAACAGGACACACTAATAACATGGGCATCAAGGTCAATTTCTTTTTGTTAAAGGGAACCATCATTCAGATAAAGAATTAGTCTCTATATCATGGAAAAAGATTTTACCCCTTAAATATCCAATAAGAGTTAATATCCCTCAAAAGCCTTATACAGTGCTAAATTCAGAATTTTTGAAACAGCAAGATAGGAAATATGTCTTCTTCAAGACTGCTAAATACAAATAGCCAAAACACTAAGAATGTGTAACATTTATATTATTCCTGATTGTGTCTTTTCTTGCTGTAGGTAGTTTACTCGGTGTTTGTGTGTGTGTCTGTGTGTGTGTGTGTGTTTACTACACGAATTATTCTTGGCTGGTGCCATAGTTTGAGCAGGACCCCTGGGCCCAGATCCTCCCATCTTAATGTTCTTCTTGTAGGTTTCTAGGACCATCTGGATTCTTCTATTTCCCCATTCTCTCATGCTTCTCTCACCTAGAGTCCCAATAGGATGTCTTCCCCTCTGTCCCACTTTCCTGGTAAGTGAAGACTTTCAGGGGACATGCCCCGTGGGCTAGTGTCAGATATAAGTGAGTATATACCATTTGACTCTTTCTGCTTCTGGGTTAACTCACTCATTATGATCATTTATGACTTTCACACTAACTCTGGTGCCCCATATTTGACCACGTCACCTGGATTGGGAGGCCTGGTGGCACTCAGAGGAAGGATAGCAGGCTACCAAGAAGAGACTTGATACCCTATGAGCATATACATGGGTAGGAGGTCCCCTGAAGTCACAGTCCTAGGGGAGGGGAGTAAGGGGAAAATGGGAGGGAGAGAGGGAGGAATGGGAGAATACAAGGGATGGGATAAAAATATAGATGTAATATGAATAAATAAATAAATAAAATAAATAAATAAATAAAATAAAAAATTTCTGTGATAAGAATTAATTTACACACTACCTTACCTTCTTTAGCGTGCTATTAATATTATAGGCACCTCACTTTAGACATTCATACATAGAGATTGTGAATCACATTTGAAAGTCTGGTATTAACTCAAATTGCTAAATGAGGAAAATATTTGCAATAGTATATTTGCTTTTCTTCTCTGAAATTAACTTCATTCATAGAAATGTAGAGTAGAGATTATTAAATGCATAATGTACCCTAATGCATGTAGAAAAGGAGGCTAAGCATAAAGGCAGACCATTCCCTATTTTTTCTATATGTAAGATAATTTTCTTATTTAAGCAACTTGAACAAAACAATGATCTCTCTATGCAGGCCATGCATAATGAATGATTACAATGATGTGTTCAATATGATGTAACAAAAGACTTTCAAATTTTATAGAAAAGTAGAATGGAAATTTTCATAATTTTTCAAGAAGCTCAATTCTACCCCTTCTACATATCATTTTAAAATTTAATGAATATATTATATAATTTAAACAATCTAATCAGATGCTAAGATTTAATTCTAAATTAAGTCCATATATATTATTAAATCTCTTGTTGCATCTGACAATGATTTCCAAATTGAATCTTTAGTCCACATGCAAATGCTCATACATACTCACATGTATGTAAACAACAATGTGATGGTTTTATAACTATGAAGAATTGAAAATATTAGAATCTACCTGTAGGGTAGGAACAGCATTAAATTACAGTCACGTCATTTTAACAAATTCAGAAGTTACTCAGTTGCCTTTTATTTAAGTTAAATAATAGTTCAGCTTTTCATGATGTATATAATTCCTGTATTATATATATATAAGTTAAATAATGTATCCTTATCAAGATACAAATAAGGTACATACCTGTTCAAGTACATTTAGTAAAATATATGTAATACTAATTTTTGGGGGGAGTTCACAATGTAGCACACATTTTCTCAAAAATTTGAGATATTACTAAAGATTACATTTCTATAGTCTTTGATCATCCAATCCTGTGTTCTTACATGGACAATGAATAAACAACAAGTAAATTAAATTATATAAAACATATTAAGTGCCATATTTGAATATGGACAACTAATGACAATTTAAAAGAATTATTTCTTGAATATATAAATTTTATAAATATTTCTATTTTATGATTTTTATTCGTATTTTGAATCATCTCTTTCTGACAAATTTTTCTTATAAAAATCTATTAAACATCTACTTCTCAATTAAACTGTCTTTAAAATAAATGTCTGTACTCTCTTTTAACTTAAATGACATTGTGACAGTAAACAAGCCATAATAGAAAAGTGGATATTTATTATTAATCTTATTTTTTCTACAGGTACAGAAATAGTGTTTATATGTTCTTTAGTCTTTTTTTTTTTTTTTTGAGAGAATCATCTATGTGGATTTATCTGCAGTTTGTGAGATGGACGAATAAGATGGTGACCTGAAAATGAGGAGGTTACTTACTAACTCTTTTTGCTTCAGTAATTACCTGAGCATAAGCTCTCCATTTTCTGAAACTAATTGCACATTTGGATATATACATGAGATGAGCACTGTATTGTTGAATAATTAGTTTGAAATCCTCTTTTCCCACTTACTCTGCACTAGGAACTAGAAGAATCATTTAATAGACGGTATAAATTAGATATCAAAACTGTTTTTTTTTTTCAGTTAGATTTATTTAGAAAAAAAAATGAGTTAGTATTTTCATCCAGAGGATATGTTAAGCACTCTAGATAGACCATAATATAAACAGATAATTCTGGGGGTACTCCTAGAAAAGTAAATCCTTCTGCCTTGAGCAACAGAATGAATTTTCTACAATTTCTCTCGTGTTCTGAGGTCCCCGTTCATTCACAGTTTCCCTGTTGTGGTAGGGAGATTGGTTCTTCTTTGACATCAATTACTGATGATCATATTCCTTAAAATCTTTCCATTTCTTTTAGGTAGATAAACTCTGACAAAGTAACTTGTAAAAGTGATGAGATTAAACCTTGTCTTTATATCGGTAGTACAGTGTGTTAGATCTTAGTCTTACAAGCATGAGAGAAATCAGTATTCCCATTTTCTACTGCAATATTCTTTTAGAGACGCTAAAAACCTACATGCCTTTGTAGTTTGTATTACCTTATCTTTTCATATTTATTTCATATTTATTATGTGAATATGTGTATAATCACACACACATTTGTACTGTATATGTTTTTATGATGTGTTGAATTATGGAATAGGTCTTTGCATTCTCTTTAAATTTTCATAGTCATTTTTTCTTATTTTTTTCTCTTTGTATTATTGTTTGTTTGTTTTGTTTTTCAAGGCAGGGTTTCTCTGCATAGCCTTGGTTGTCCTGGATGCACCTCATAGACCAGGATGGCCTTGAACTCAGAGATCCACCAGCCTCTGCCTCCCTGAGTGTTGGGATTAAAAGTGTTTGCCACCATCCTGGCTCCTCTTTGGAATTTTAATTATAATCAAAGTTACTTGAGAAATAACCTTATACATTCTTTCAGAAGTATGAATTTAGATGTGTTCCTAAAAAGACTTCTACTACAGTAGATTTAGATTCACAGCAAAATCACTTGGGTAATGTTGATATTGTCAACAAGCCTGTTTCCTGTTCACCCACAGTTTCCACTATTGTCATCATCTACAATCAAGTCATACATTTTTATAACTAATAGACTTATATAGACCTATTATTATCATCCTACATCATAGATCATTTTCAAGACAATTTTTGACATTGTGCTTTCCATGGATATGGACAAATATAATGCCATGTATTGACTATTAGTATAGTGTCCCAATATTCCTGGAAACCTATGATGCCAACCTATGACATCATTACCTACCTGCCACTAGGTGTGGCCCTACCCAGTAATATAAAAGGACAAATCTACCTTGTATCTCTCTCTCTCTCTCTCTCTCTCTCTCTCTCTCTCTCTCTCTCTCTCTCTCTCTCTCTCTCTCCCTCCCTCTCTCTCTCTCTTTCTAGGGCACCTCTTGCTTATCCCCAAATTCTCATATAATAAACTTCTCCATATCATATCTGTTGTGTTGTGCCTATTTCCTATTTCATATCTTCATTTCTTTTCTTTTTATTACTGGCTAAATAAGAATGTAATTTAATTAATTAGATATTACACAAATTCACAACACGAAAAAAAAATTGGTTATTGCTCCAACCAAAGTTAAATGGGATGCAGGAGGAAGGCACAAGGAAGGAGCTTCCTAAAACTCAATGTCAGTGAGAAATTGCTCAACTAATGGCACACACTATGACATTCCATGAGTCCTTCTTTGGATTGCTCCGCCAAGTCTTTTTCTTATTGTTTGTTTTGTTTTGTTTTAATTTTTTTTTCTTTTCCTTTTATCTTTTATTTATTTTTTTATTAATTTATTCTTGTTACATCTCAATGTTTATCCCATCCCTTGTATCCTCCCATTCCTCCCCCCCCCATTTTCCCATTATTCCCCTCCCCTATGACTGTTCCTGAGGGGGATTACCTCCCCCTATATATTCTCATAGGGTATCAAGTCTCTTCTTGGCTACTTGCTGTCCTTCCTCTGAGTGCCACCAGGTCTCCCCCTCCAGGTATATTTTATTACTTTATTCATATTACATCTAAATTGTTATCCCATCCCTTGTATCCTCCCATTCCTCCCTCCCTCCCACTTTCCCTGTACTCCCCTCCCTTATGTCTGTGACTGAAAGGGACCTCTTCCCCCTGTATATGCTCATAGGGTATCAAGTTATTTCTTGGAAGCCTGCTATCCTTCCTCTGAGTGCCACCAGGTCTCCCCATCAAGGGGATGTGGTAAAAAATGGGGCACCAGAGTTTTTGTGAGAGTCAGTCCCGGGGTCGGGGTTTGAAGTTTACTTCCCGTATTGTCCTTAGCTGGTGTCGTAGCTTATTTTCATATTAAAAACTGGCCATAATAATATAGAAGAGAATATTCAATATTCTAAGACTTCTCTCTTATTTCTTCATTTATTCTTCTATGCTTTCTAGTTCCTGAAACATACTGACCTATTTACCGTCTTCAAAATATGTTCCCTTTCGCAAATGTAATTTATCTGAAGCTATACAATATATTGATTTTTTAAATTGTCTAATTTACCAATATAGATATTTATTCCCACTGTGTATTCTCCTGACTCAGTATCTCATGGGTTTAGCTTTGATCAATACTATATTCTAATGATATGGTGGTTTATTTATCCTTCCAACTTCTGAAGATCATCTTGGTCATTTTGATATTTTGCAATCATTGCAAATCTGTCTTATAGGAGGATCTTTGGGGACTTCATTCATGTGTCTTGCATTCATTTAGATAAAATCTAAGGTGCATGATAACAGTATAGTTAGCATTTCAGGAAACTACACAGTCCTTCAGATTTGAAGGTGTGGTTGGTATTTCATCTCACAAGGAATGGAAGCCCCTGTTACTGCTCCATGCTTCTGCCTGCAGTGGTCTGATATTATTGCCTGGAATTCTGTTTTTTTCTGAAAATGTTCAGGCATGGTTCATTGATAAGTGAACCCATATTTCTCTACATATACAATATCTGAGTTTCTTTACTTAAGACATCTTTTAGATTTCATCAGTCTTTAAATTAGCAAGATGTTTTCTTATTTCTGTGTTTCAGTGTTATGCATATACCTGAGACATTTTATAATTTTAAATGCAAAAGAAGAGGAATAAGATGGATATTGATGAGAAAGAATGATGTATTTTCCCAGAAATTTATGTGGAAAATATATTAATCAAGATATATTTAGAAGTGTTTATGTTCTTAACTAAAGAGCTTATGGCACAATGGGACACAAAGTACTGTAAGATTCCTAAGAATGGTGATCACCCTGGTAGTTTGGGGATTGTATTATGCTTTAATAGTTTAATTTACTTACATTAGAACAGAACTTCATTTTTAAAAATGTGTCGTCACTGATTATCATCTGGTTAACCTCTTTCCGCATACTAATTACCTAGCCCTCCCCCCAATATTTTACAGTTTTACGTAAGAAAATCACATAAATTTTCTGACTAGGCAAAGGGATAATTTCAAAGACGATTGTGCACATGTTATAAGTGGTGGATTTCTTTACACATTCTATTTAAGCTCAAGAGGTGCTGCAATTTATTCTGTGATATTTTCTTACTTTACCCTTATATAACTGGGTGAGCCAAGCTCCCAGTTGATCTAATTCTGTCATTATCACTACCAAAACCACGAAGTCAGCCATTTTTATTCCAATCCTTTTGGTGACATGCTTAAACTTTTCCAACTTTTAGGTTATTGAGGAGGTCGATTACTGTCTCTAGTCATCACCTAAATCTTCCTGCTACTGACAGGAAGAAGTCTTGCTGTTTTCAGGCCATATCTTTTCATCTGGGCATGCAGCTGCTCCTTATCGGGATGCTATTTCTGACACTTCATTTTCCTTTAGGGTATGATTTTAAATGAAAGTGATGATTTTTTTTTTCAAATTTTCCTGTTAAGTGATATGTGTCTTGTCCATGCATAGTATCATCTACTTTGTGATTTGTGGCATTTCTGAATAAAATAAAATCTGAAATTTATAATGCATAGTTTGTATTTTCCAGTGTGTGTGTGTGTGTGTGTGTGTGTGTGTGTGTGTGTGTGTAAGCATAATATAGGCTTTAGAGATGGTAAAGGCTATGAGAAAGGGAAATAATACCAACTTACAACAAGTTTGTAGTAATTTTCACTGAGCATTTATACCTAGTAGCACAAATATATCATATGTGCTGATAAGAGTACAGAAAGACCCTGTTACTGGTTACTGAATTGAGTGATATTTAGTAAGTATGTTTGAATCACCCCTTATAAAATTTTTGATTAACTAAACAAATCACAGCACAATTTATAATGTTAGTGACTTTTGTTATAATTGACAAATGATACATTTTGTATACTTAATTTGAGAAGATTTAAAATATGATTGAGCCCAGGGAAAGGGATAACTTCAATGACGATTGTGCACTCGTTATAAGTGGTTTAGAGAAGGAATATGTCTACTTCTAAGTTATAAAGTTTCTCTTCATGTCTTTTTAGTTCTTTTTTCTATATCACTTGCAAATTTTAGATAATTTGCTTCTAGACCATGAGAATAAACCTATATCCCTAAAGTTTTAAAGAAGTAATGTCAAACTAGTACAGCCACTTTGGAAATCTATCTGGTGCTATCTCAGAAAAATGGGAATAGGGCTTCCTCAAGACCCAGCTATTCCACTCCTTGGAATATACCCAGAAGATACTCCAGCACACAACAAGAAAATTTGCTCAACCATGTTCATAGCAGCCTTATTCATAATAGCCAGAACATGGAAACAGCCTAAGTGTCCCTCAGTAGAAGAGTGGATAAAGAAACTGTGGTACATATACACTATGGAATACTACTCAGCTATTAAAAACAAGGAATTCCCGAAATTTGTGGATAAATGGATTGAGCTAGAAATGATCATAATGAGTGAGTTAACCCAGAAGCAGAAAGAATCAAATGGTATATACTCACTTATATCTGCATACTAGCCCAAGGGGCATGTCCCACGAAAGCCTTCACTTACCAGGAAACTGGGACAGAGGGGAAGGCATCCTATTGGGACTCTAAATGAGAGACGCATGGGAGAACAGCAAAATAAAAGGATACAGAGGGTCCTAGAAATCTACAAGTAGAACAATATGATAGGCAGATTTGGGCCCAGGGGTCCCGCTCAAACTAAGGCACCAGCCAAGGACAATACAGGAGGTAAACTTTAAACCCCTTCCCAGATCTAGCCAATGGTCAGAATATTCTCCACAGTTGAGTGGAGAGTGTGATACGACTTTCTCACGTACTCTGGTGCCTCACATTTGACCATGTCCCCTGGAGGGGGAGACCTGGTGGCACTCAGAGGAAGGACAGCAAGTAGCCAAGAAGAGACTTGATACCCTATGAGAATATATAGGGGGACGTAATCCCCCTCAAGAACAGTCATAGGGGAGGGAATAATGGGAAAATGGGGGGGGGGAGGAATGGGAGGATACAAGGGATGGGATAAACATTGAGATGTAACAAGAATAAATTAATAAAAAAAAAAAGAAAAAAAAAGAAAAAGGAAAAAAAAAAAGAAGTAAAGTCAGAAATCATATGCCCTTTTTAAATATACTATATTCTTTTTATTATATTGTGGTTGTACATATGTGTATATCTTATAAATGTATGATTATATATGTTTTGTATTAGTTTTAATTTATTACAGTATTAACTTGTGCTTATCTAATAACTACCTGGTTTGAAATTACTCCCACTTGTTTTCTCCTCCCTGTACCTTCTTGGTAAAATATTTAGATATTTTGCTGATTTCTTTATTGATTATTTGTTGTTATATTGGAAATTTGCCTATAAACTATAAACCCTCATCATTTGTAAGACCAAAATCTTCTAATATTTTCTTCTGATGTATCAGTTTGTGTTCAATTTTTGTTATGACTCGAATTTTTTGATAATCATATGAAATTATTATACCTTGTGGTTATATTAACCCAAAGTTTGATTTTTACCCCTTACTGGTTTTTGTAGTTTTACATAGGTCTTTTAAGTAGATAATGATTGTCTTCCAGCATACTCTTATTTTTTAAGTTTGTTTAGAAGTACGAATATTTGACAAACTGATATCCTAGCAAATATCCTTACCACTGTAACAAATAAGCCATAGAGCTTGATGGTAGATATATAACTTTTAAGAAATGAGATTTTTATGTAGTATTCACAGAATTTTTCCTGTTTATTATTTGAAAATGAAAATTTAAAGTTTGTGCACTGTAAAACTAAATATATGTGTTGAAGTGTCTGTAAGGAACTAATGATAAATTTAAATTATTCCCTGTGAAACCAAAGAGAAATTTAATTCTTTGGTACTGTGGAGAAGCACTATAGGAAAAATTACTGAGCACTCAAGATATTTATTGTGAGAAGGAAAAAATTATTTTTAATACTTTGGCTTCAAAAATGTAGTCAGAACCGTCATGGCACATCTTCTTAATGCTACCTATGACCACAATTGTGATCATATTGCATGTGATTACAATTAAGAATCAAATGAATCACATTGTAAAACCTCTTTGTTCTGCACTGAAAATAGCACCCTTAATATCAGCTTAATGAAGATTATATTACAGGTAAATTATTCTAGTGTAGCAGAGTAGCTATTATCATTCACTGCTTCTAGTAATTACGCATAGCATAAATGTTCCCTAATAGAATATTCCACATACTAATAGCTATTGTATTATTTGGGGACCATATAATGTAATTTTTATGAGAATTTCAGGAGAGATAACTAAAGTGAAAGTTATTGAATCTTCCAGGGATTTTGCTGCTGATAAAATTAGCCCTGGTTTTTCTTCCAACTATTCATAAAAGTCTATGAATTTTTGTTTTTAAAATATCTACTTAATATTCTCCTTAGAAAGATTATATGGTAATATTCCTTTCAATGCCTATAATCTATGTAAAAGTGCTATTATTTACTTCTCAAAGCTAAACAGCAGCCACTAAAAACATAGTTTCTCAATTCAATGCCTACACTGACAATCATTCACATGAATCATTAAACTTGCTCAGACACAAGGAAAACAGATTAAGATTTGAGTCTTTCTCTGACCCTTACTACTATTTGAAAACATTTTCATTGGGAATTCAGATTTTGTTCAAATGATTGTTATTTACCTTAATTATAATCTATGAAATTGAAATTATAAACATTTGTTTGGGGCATTGATGTGAACTCTCAGATTGATTTTCTTATTTTTTTAATTTTTATTTATTTATTCAGATTATATCTAAATTTTTATGTCCTTGCCTTTCTCCACCCACTCCTCCTTCCCTCCATTCACCCTATTCCCATCCGCTAGATCTGTGACAGAGGGAGAACTCCTCCACCATCATATAATGACAGCCTATCAAGTCTCATCTTGGTAGCCTTCCTATTCTTTCTTTGAGTGCTACCAGGCCTCCCCACCAAGGGGAAGTGGCCAAATATGGGGCATCAGAATTCATGTCAGAGTCAATCCCCACTCTTGACATAACTGTTCATAATGTCCTATCCATGGACTAGATCTGAGTAGGGGTTCAATATTTACTTCATGTACTGTCATTGGTTTGTGAAGTAGCTTGAGCTGACCCCCCTGGGTCCAGATCCACCCATGATGATGTTCTTCTTGTAGGTTTCTAGAACAATCTGGATCCTTCTATTTCCCTATTCTCCCATACTTCTCTAATCTGGATTCCAAATAGTATACAACTATAAGTGAGTATATACCATGTGAGTTTTTCTGAGTCTGGGTTAACTCACTGTAGTTCATTTCTAGTTCCTTCCACTTGCCCACACATTTCAGGATTTTCTTGTTTTTAATAGCTGAGTAGTATTTCATAGTGTAAAGTACAAGAGTTTCTTTATCCACTCTTCAACTGAGGGACAATTAGTTGTTCCAAATTTCTGGCTATTATGAATAAGGCTACTATGAACATGTTTGAGCAGATGTCTCTGTTGTGTGGTGGAGCACCTTCTGGGTATATTCCAAAGATTGCTATAGCTAGGTCTTGAGGTAGCCCTATTCTGAGTATTCTGAGAAAGTGACAGATTGACTTATGAAGTGGTTGTACAAGTTTGCATTCCCATCAACAATGAAGGAGTGTTCTCCTTTCTCCTCATCCTCTCCAGCATGTGCTGTCACTTGAGTTTTTGATCTTGGCCATTCCGATGGGTGTAAGATGGAATCTCAAGGTCGTTTTGATTTACTTTCCTCTAATGACTAAGAACATTGAGCATTTCTTTAAGTGTTTCTCAGCCATTTGATTGCTCTGTTGAGAATTCTCTGTTTTGATATAAGCCCCTTTTCTTGATTTGGTTATATGGTTTTGTGGTGTTTAATTTCTTGAGCTCATTACGTATTTTGAATATTAGATCTTTGTCAGATATAGAGTTGATGAAGATGCTTTCCCAATCTGTATGCTGGTGCTTTGATCTGTTGACACTGTCTTCTGCCTTACAATACCTTCTCAGCCTCATAAGGTCCCACTTATTAATTGCTGAGCTTAAGCCCTGGCCTGTTGGAGTTCTGTTCAGGAAGTTGCCCCTGTGCCAATGAGTCCCATTCTCCTCTCTATTTTTTTTCTAACATATTTAGTGTCTCTGGTTTTATGTTGAGGTCTTTAATCCACTTGGATTTGAGTTTTGTGTATGGTGATAAATATTGGTCTACTTACATTTTTCTACATGTAGAAATCCAGTTAGACCAGCACCATTTGTTGAATATGCTATCCTTTTTCCATTGAATAGATTTGGCTTCTTTGTCAAGAATCAAGTGTCCATATGTGTGTGGATTTATTTCTGGATCTTCAATTCAATTCCATTGATCAACCAGCCTATTGCTGTTGCAGTACCATGCTTTTAAATAGCACCATTTGAGATCAGGTATGGAGATTCATCTGGAGGATCTTTTACTGTAAATGATTGTTTTACCTATTCTGGCTTTTTTGTTTGTTTGTTTGTTTGTTTTTCCATATGATCTTTCAGTGTCTTTCTAAAAAAATTGTGTAGGTATTTTGATAGGGATTGCTTTGAATTTGAAAATTGCTTTGGGTAAGATGGCCATTTTTACTATGTTAATTCTTCTGATCCATGAACAAGGAAGATCTTTCCATCTTCTGATGTCATCTTCAATCTCCTTCAGAGATTTGAAGTTTTTTTCAAACAAGTCTTTCACTTGCTTGGTTAGAGTTACTCCTAGATATTTGTTGTTGCTTGTGGGTATTGAAAGGATGTAGTTTCCTTAATTTCTTCCTCTGCATTACTGTTATTTGTATATAGGAAGACTACTTACATTTTTGAATTAATTTTATATCCATCAGTTTTCATGAAAGTGTTTATCAGCTGTAGGAGTTCTTAGGTGGAATTTTGAGAGTCACTTATGTATCCTATCATATTATCTACAAATAGGGATAATTTGGCTTCTTTTTTTCAGATTTGGATCCCCTTGATCTCCTTTTGTTTTCTTATTGCTCTAGCTATAACTTCAAGAACTATATTGAAGAAATAAGAAAAATGTGCACAGCCTTGCCTGGTCCCCAATTTTAGAGGAATTTCCTTGAGTATCTCTCCATTTTATTTGATGTTGGCTATTGGCTTGCTACATACATACTTCATTATGTTTAGATATATGACTTGAATCCTTGATCTCTCCAAAACTTTAAACAAGAATGGGTGTTGGATTTTGTCAAATGCTTTTTCTATATCTAAGGAGATGATCATGTAGTTTTTCTTTCAGTTTGTTTATATGGTGGATTATACTGATGGATTTCCTTATATTAAACCCACCCTGCATTCCTGGAATGAAGCTTATCTGTTCATGTTGAATGATATCTTTGATGTGTTTTTGTATGTGGTTTGTGAGTATTTTATTGAGTATTTTTGCATCCGTGTTCAAAAGAGAAATTGGTCTGCAGTTCTCTTTCTTTGGGGTCTTTGTGAGGCTTAGGTATCAAAGTGACTGTGGCCTCATAGAATGGGTTTGGTAATGTTCCATCCATTTCTATTTTTTGGAGTAGTTTGAAGAGTAGCAGTATTAGCTCATCTTTGGAGGTCTGGTAGAATTCTGCACTGAAACCATCTGGTCCTGGGCTTTTTTGCTTGGGAGTCTATTAATGACTGTTTCTATTTCTGTAGGGGAAATAGGACTATTTAGTTTGCTTATCAGATTTTGATTAAATTTTGGCAAGCAGAATCAATCAAGAAAATTGTCCATTTCCATTAGATTTTCAAATTTTGTGGCATATATACCTTTGAAGTAGTATCTTATGACTTTTTGTATTTCTTCAATGTCTGTAGTTATGTCTCCATTTTCATTTCTGATTTTGATGATTTGGATAATCTCCCTCTGACTTTTATTTAGTTTGGCCAACTATTTGTCTATCTTGTTGATTTTCTCAAAGAACGAGCTTCTGACTTTGTTGATTCTATGAATTGTTCCCTTTGTTTCTGATTTATTGTTTTCAGCCTTGAGTTTGATTATTTCCAGAGATCCACTCCTCTTGGGTGTTTCTGATTCTTTTCAGGGGCTTCCAGGTGTGTAGTTGTGTTGCTTATATGGGATGTTTCCAATTTCTTTTTATAAAGGCCCTTAATGCTATGAGTGTTCCTCTTAGCACTGCTTTCTTGATGTCCTACAATTTTGGATATGTTGTTCCTTCATTTTCATTGAACTTCAGAAAGTCCTTAATTTCTTTCTTTATTTCTTCCTTGTCCCAGATGTCATTAAGTCGACAGTTGTTTAGTTTCCATGTATGTGTAGGATTTTCGTTATTTCTGCTGTTGTGGAAGTCCAGACTTAGACAATGGTGATCTGAGAGGATACAAGATATTCTTTCAATCTTCTTCTATCTGTTGAGGCTTGCTTTGTGATCTACTATGTGATCAATTTTAAAGAAGGCTCTATGGGGTGCTGAGAAGAAGGTATAATCCTTTGTGTTTGGGTGAAAAGTTCTGTAGATATCTGTTAGATCCATTTGATTCATGGTATTGGTTAATATAGTTATTTCTCAGTTTAGTTTCTGTTTCAATGATTTATCCATCTGTGAAAGTGAGGTGTTGAAGTCTCAGACTATTAGTGTTTGGGAATTGATGTGTGCTTTAAGCTTTGTTAATAATTCTTTTACAAATGTGGGTGCCCTTGTATTGATAGTGTAGAATGTTCTAAATTGGGATGTTATCTTGGTTGACTTAATTTTTGATGAGTATGAAGTGTCTTTCCTCATCCCTTTTGATTAATTTTGGTTGAAAGTCTATTTTGTTAGATATTAAAATGGCTACACCAGATTGCTCCTTCTGTCTTGTTCCTTGGAATACATTTTTCCAGCCTTTTACCTTGAGGTAATGTTTATCCTTGTGGGTGAAGGATGTTGGATGATGTTTATGCATCCATTCAGCTAGTCTGTGTCTTTTTATTGTAAAGCCAGATTTGTGGATAGCCACTGTTTGGATTTGTTCTTTTCATGGAAGATCTTGTTTTCTCCATAATGGTTATTGAAGTTTCTCTGTTTATAATAGTCTGGCCTGGCATCTGTTGTCTCTTAGGGTTTGCAGGACCTCTGTCTTTGTCTTTCTTGCTTTTACGGTCTCTGATGAGAAGTTAGGTTTAATTTTGATATGTTTGCCATTACTTGTTACTTGTGCCTTTTCCCTTGCTGCTTTTAATATTTTTTCTTTGTTAGGTATGTTTTTTTGTTTTGATTATTATGTGGTGCCTAAAATAATAGATGGCTTTTTTCAAAACATTTTAAATATAAAGACCATGCTTTAGTTATTCAAGGTAGTATGAATAAGAGAACTTACTTTAAGTCTGATTTCACTAGCTGAATTCATTTCAGACTGTGTGTCTCCTTTCTCTGGTCTCCTATATTGATTCTGGAAAAAAGAGAATTATGTTCTGTAGGTGTCTTGTATATTTATAAACATCTCCTAATTTAAATTGGGAATTTTTTCTATGATTTTGTTGAAAATACTATTTGGGCCCTGAAGTTGAGCGTCTTCTCTTTCCTCAATGCCTATTATCCTCAGGTTTCATCCTTTCATGGTATCCTTGATTTCTTGGATGTTTTGTGTCAGGAATTTTTCAGATATAGCATTTTATTTGATGGTCACTTCAAGATCTATGATTGTATCTTCTAGTCCTGAAATTTGTTCCTCCATCTCTCAGATTCTGTTAGAGAATCTTGCCTTTGTGCTGTTTGCTTTCTTCTCTAAGCTTTCTCTTTCCCTTTTTTTCTTTTGTCTGTACCTTTATCATCGTTACCATTTTTATCATCACATCTTGAACTGTTTTATTGATTTCCTTCATATGATTGTTTGTATTTTCCTCAATTCTTCTAGTGCCTCTCTATAGGCCTCTTTTATGTCTTACACCTGTTTGGTCGCTTCTTTCTGCATTTGTTTATGGATTTTATTAGTATCCTCCATTATCATGTTCATTACTAAGAATTTGAGGTCATTTTCTAGTTTTTCAATTGTGTCTGAGTTCTCTGGGTTTCTTTCTTTGAGATAGCTAGGTTCTGAAGATGCTATATTGTTTTGGTTTTTGTTGTTAATGTTCCCACACTTGCCTTTAGTCATCTTGCTGTCTCTGATGTTGGGAGGTAGCTTCTGGTGTCCTTCACTGATCATTGAGATCAGTTTGTTGGTGAGTGATTAAACATCGAGGGCCTATGCCTGTGGTGGTCAGTGAACTCTTCCCTGGGATGTGCAGGTGACCAGCTCCTGGAGACTTTCTTCCACACCTTGGGCTCCTTACTGGGTCAGCAGAGGTAGGTGCTGGTGCTCTCCACTTCAAGTATTGGTTTGAGGTAGTTTTGTATAGCTGGTTAGCCTGTGTTTTGCTGTGCTTTGACTATCCTGCCCTCTGACCCTGGGGCTTTGGGTCCTAGCCTCAGATCACAATAGAGTGCTTGAACCCCTGCTGCCTTCTAGAAGTTGTTTAGGTTTCTGCCTGCTCCGACCAGGTAGTGGGGCCTAGGTTCTGCCTGCCATGGAGAGAGCAGCTACTTCCTTCTGATTATTGTTGGTTGACTAGATTTCTTCCCTATAACCTCTGGCCTCCCAGCCTATCCTAAGACTATGTGAGTCCATGCTAGGAAGTAGAGCCTGGCTAGGCTGGGTCTGTTGTGACCAATTATGCCGGTGCCGGGACAGTCCTCTGGGGCCAGCAGTTAGGCTCCTGCCCAGCCCTGCCCATAAAGCTGCTATAGGCCATGACTCCTGGTAGCATCTCCATTTTCCGACCACGCTGCTGTGGCTGTACAATGTGCCCACAGGCTCTAGGCCCCTGTTTGACATGTGGACTTTCTGTAGAATGGCATGAGGTGAGTGTGGGAGGGGGGTCTGAGAACGGGTCCTCCCATTTTCTCTAAATTTCCCTAGGCCAGGAGGTAGGATGCTTCACTGCTGGGATTTCAGTGCCAAATACAGAGTTTGCACTGCCAAACAAGGCCTCAACTCACAGCTCGCAGCTCGGAGTCCAGGCTCTTGTACTCCGTAGGCCTCTGGATGACCATAGGTCAGATCCAGCCTTGGTCCATACTGTGTGGATTTCTCTCATCCAGAGAGCCCTAATTCCTACTGTTTGTGGCTCCCAGTAGTGTCTGTGGTCTCCTCCCTGCAGATCAGACATGGAGCATCTTTGTTGCTGCCATCTTGGAAAAATCCACACATTAAGATTTCCTTTACAGTATGTTCACATTTGGTGACCATAGCAACATCTGGGCAAAACCATAGACCTAGCAAAATGCTGGGAACTACTCAAAATAAAATACTGAGTGATGTTGACTTGGGAAATCCCATGACTTGAGGTCAAATATAAGAGAGAAACCTCTGAGGAAAAAATTTATGTATTATTTGAAATAAGCAAAAAGAAAATTGCTACCAGAACTATATCTGTTCTTGCTAGCATTATTATTTACACCCCAGAAAACACAGTAATGATGTTCAGATAGTAAACGAAACACACAGTGAATATTTAGATGTGTGAGCTTGTAAAAATGTAATGCCAATAAAGTAGATGGATAAATGTATTCTCACACATACAGCACCCAGCATTTTTCACAAGATTTGGTACTAAAGCTAAAAACATTTCACTTTTTACTATTAACAAAAGTAGCTTTGCCTTCTTCAATGAATAACCTTCCCAACTTGTTATAAAATGAGCCTTTTTGGATAACATACTCTAAATGCACTGATGATTGGACAAAGGAATATAAAAAAAAAACTGATATGTACTCATTGACAAGGAATAGCTTAAGGAATCTTTCTATTTTTCTCTAACAAAACACTTCCTTAATTTATTTTGACCAATGAACAATAAGCATGAATCAATGACAGTAACAATAAGGTATTTTTAAAAATTGTGTTTGTTAGACATAAGGCACCTTTTTTTTTTTTTAAAAAAAAAGATGATTACTTAGATTAAACAAATATGTAATTTCAAAAGATGTGGTTAACTTATGGAAAATAATGATAATTTGATATAAGATATTTAATATATGTCTCTTTGAATTACCAAACCAAGACTGTATAAGCTTTTGACATCAAAATTCAAGAAATCCGTTTTACATTTGTTTACCTTGCCTAAAGTAATAGACGGCTTTTCTCAAGACATTTTAAATATAAAGACCATCCTTTAGTTATTCAAGCCTAGTATAAATAAGTGAACTTACTTTAAGTCTGATTTCACTAGCTGCATTCATTTCAGACTGTGTGTCTCCTTTCTTCGGTTTCATCTATTGATTCTGGAAAAAAAGAGAATGCTTTTTGATTAGAATGAAAGTGTGTACTCCAGCCAATTTTGATATTTAATTTTCAAGTGGCTTCATGTAATGTCCTCATTCTTTGATCTAATAATGAAAATGTGTTAGTATATTCTCATTACAGAAACAACGTAAAGCAGCCTGAGATCCCTGAGGCCAGAAAAGCCTCACTTGGTGAATTTGTAATGAGAACCTGTACTCTGCACTGTGCAAAGAGTATACTACAGGCCTAAGCTGCCTTATGCCACTGACCTGAGCTTAAAAACAGATGAACACAGTGATTATAACCCCCTGTAGGTGTGTGTAAAGTATAGGAATATTATGACAATACAGTAACTATTGATGGCTCCTTTAATCTTTCTGTTTACTTGAAAATGATGTAAAACAGTTAACAATCTTTAACATTAGAGGCACATTTTACCTTCTAAAAGAATATCAGAAAGTCAGCTTTTTTAGGTCTGTTGTTCTTTGTTCATTTGCCTTTCCTAAAAAAGAAACATAGAAAATTGTGTATTTATTTTCAAAATAATCCTATGTATTTCAGTAAAATATTAATGTGGTTTCATTCATGTTTGAGTAAGTATAAAAGCTCAGTAATTTTTTATGAAGTTTGTTTATTTTTAATTTATTCACTTTAAATCCCAATTTTAGCACCCTCCCTTGTCTCCTCCTGGTCCCATCCTCCTTCCCTCTTTTCCCTTTCCTCCATTATCCTAGTCCTCTGAAATGGGAATCCTTTTTCGCCTATCATCTGACCCCAGCCTGTCACGTCCCATCAGGACTGTATGTATCCTCTTGCTTTGTGATCTGGACTGGCCACCCTGCCTGGAAAAATTGATCAAGGTGTGGATAACAAGGTGCAAATAGAGCCATCCTCTACTCCCCATATTATGAGGATCATCTGGAGACTGTGCTGCCCATGGACTACATCTGAGGAATAGGTCTAGGTCATCTGCATGCCCGGCCCTTGGTTGTACATCAGTCTCTGTAGTTCCCTTTGGAGCTGATTTATTGGCTTTGTGGTTCTCCTTGTGAAGATCCTGTTCCCATCAGGTTTTTCTATACCCCATCTCTTCCCTAAGTCTCCTTGCTCTCTGCCCCAAGGTTTAACTGTGAGTCTCAGCATCTGCTTGTATCCCCAGCTGGGTAGAGTCTTTCAGAGGACCGCTGTTGTAGGCTCCTTTCTTGTTCCACCTCTTCAAGCATTTCCAGTGTCTATTCTAGTTGCCCTTCTGAATGAGAATTAAGCATCCTCCCTAGGTTCCTCCTTGTTATTTAACTTCTTTAGGTCTGTGAAGTGCAATGTGGTTATCCTGTATTATATGGGAAATAGCCTCATATAAGTGAATATATAAAATGAGTATCTTTTTGGGTCTGTGTTACATCACTTGGGGTGATCTTTTCTACTTCCATTCATTTGCCTGAAAATTTCAGAATTTCTTTGTCTTTTATAGCTGAATAGTATTGCATTGTGTAATGTACCACAATTTCTTTATCCATTCTTTGGTTGAGGGATATCTATGTTGTTTCCAAATTCTGGCTATTACAAATAAGGATGCTAAGGATCTGTAAGTTGGGAAGATGTCCTTGTTCTATGGTGGAACATATTTCTGGTATATGCCTAGGAGTGGTATAGATGGGTTTTGAGCTAGAAATATTCCCAATTTGCTAAGAAAGATCAAGATTTATTGCTAAAGTGGTTGCACAAGTTTGTACTCTCCCCTAGTAATATGGATATGTTGCCTTCTCTTCACATCCTCACCAGTATATGCTGTCACTTGAAATTTTGATCTTAGTCAGTCTGATGGGTGTAAGATGAAATCTCAGGGTTGTTTTGATTTGCATTTCTCTGATGACTAAGGACTTGAGCATTTCTTTAAGTTTTTATAGGTTGTTAAATATTCCTCTACTGCAAATTCTCTGTTTAGCTCTGTGTCTCATTTTTTAATAGGATTATTTGGTTTCTTGGTGTTTAATTTCATGTGTTCTTAACATATTTTGTATATTAGCCCTCTGTTTGCAGTTCGACTGGTGAAGATCTTTTCCTATTCTGTGGGCTGTCTTTCTGTTATGTTGACAGTGTCCTTTGCATTAGAGAGGCTTTCCAGTTTCATGAAGTCCTATTTAATAACTGTTGATCTTAGAGCCTAGGCTGTTGGCGGTCTGTTCAGGAAATTGTCCTCTCTGTCAATGAGTTCTATCCTTTTTCCATTTTTTCTTCTAACAGATTTAGTGTGTCTGGTTTTATGTTGAGGTCTTTAATCCACTTGGACATCAGCTTTGTGCAGGATAATAAACATAGTAAAGGCAATATACAGCAAGCCTATAACCAACATCAAACTGAAAGGAGAGATACTTAAATCAATTCCACTAAAAACAGGGACAAGACAAGGCTGTCTACTCTATCTGTATCTCTTCATTATAGAACTTTGAGTCCTAGCTAAAGCAATAAGACAAGTAACGGAGGTCAAGGGGATATGAATTGGAAAGAAAGAAGTCAAATTATCACTGTTTGTAGATGATAGGATAGTATACATAAGTGACCCCATAAATTCTACCAAGGAATTCCTACACCTGATAAACACTTTCAGCAAAAGTGGCTGTATAGAAAATAAACTCAAACTTTGGGACCCAAAAGGAGACTATGCTGCCTATCTACTACACCTGAGCAGAGGGTGTAGGTCCACAAATAAGGACTACTTCTGACATGAACTCTGGCCTCCCCACATTGATCGCTTCCCCCTGGTGGGGTAGCCTTGCCAGACCACAAAGGAGGAAGATACAGGTAGAACAGATGAGACTTTATAGGCTGAGGTCAGATGTTAGAGAAGGGGGGTCCCTTTTCTGAGGACTAGAGGAGGGAGGGAGAGAGAGTATGAGGAATGGAGGGTGGGATCTGGAAGTAATGAGGTTGGGGGCTACAATCATGATGTAAAGTGAAGAAATTAAAAATAAGAGAAAAGAAAAATTAACTCAAAAATATTAGTAGTCCTCTTGTATACAAAAGACAAGTGGGATAAGAAAGAAATTACAGAAACAACATCCTTCACAAGAGCCACAAAACACATGAGATACCTTGGTGTACCTCTAACAAAGCAAATGAAAGTCCTATAGGAAAAAACTTTCAAGTTTCTGAAGAAAGAAATTGAAGACGATATCAGAATATGGAAAGATCTTCCATGCCCATAGATCTGTAAGAGTAACATAGTAAAAACGGCCATGTTACCAAAAGCAATCTATAGAGTCAATGCAATTCCCATCAAAGTGCCATCACAATTCTTTACATACCTTGAAAGAACAATTCTCAACTTCATATGGAAAAACAAAAACAAAAATAACCCTGAGTAGCTAAGACAATTCTGCACAATAAAAGATATTCTAAAGGTATCGCCCTGATCCCAAACTGTACTTTAAAGCAACAGTAATATAAACTGCTTGGTGGATCAATGAAATCAAATCAAAGACCAAAAAATAAGCCCACACACCTACAGACACTTGATCTTCTACAAAAGGTCAAAACCTTACAATGGAAAAACTATAGGATCTCCAACAAATGGTGTTGGTCTAACTGGGTGTTAACACAGAAAAATGCATCTATGTCCATAGTTATCATTCTGCACAATAGCCCATTGGTTTTCAATGAGTTGAGATTCATCCTCCCTAAGGACTTGTTCAAATAGTACCCATTACTAAGGTTCACTTGGATATTGGTGTAAGATCATCTTGAATTCAGAGTAGGCTCCAAGTCTAATGATGGATGCCCTAGAAAAGGAAGAACTCTGGAGTAAATCACAGGAACAGGGCAGGGCCTGGTATGAACTTTCTGTATGCTATGGGCTCAAAGCATTCCCTGAGCTGTCAGAAGCTTGGGATAATGCATTGAAGAGATTCTTCCTCACAGCCTTCCAGAGGAACATATCTCATGGATAACTTGAGCTCAGAATTCTTTTCACAAGAATGCCAAGAGGATGGATTTCAATGACTTAATTAGAGGCTTCATTGTACCTTGTTAGGAGAACTCAGGAAAACACAATGGATGATTATAACACAAAATGAAAGGGCAATTAATATCAGCTTTAGTTAATAACTATAAATCCAGTATCCGAGAGCAGTGACAATAGCTCAAGAACCTGGTCTGGCTGCCCATGTACTGGGTCTGACAGCCAATGACCTAATTTCCTGAGAGAATACAGAGTCTGGGGCACAACAATTTCAGAAGAAAAACAATCCTCAAGTAGGGGAAGGAAATACAGGATTCCACACATCATGTACAGAAGGCAAGATGAAGCATGATAAATCTTCCACTGGTCCTTCGGCAGGAAGGATTGAGAAATCCCTTATGAATTCAAATTGGCATTTGTAGTGTTTTCAAAGTATTTGGAATCAACCTTCTGATCAGATTTCAATTCTTCTGATATATAAGCCTCTTTTTCTACTGAAAAATGAATTTCCAGAATCTTCTTGAAAGATTCTCATTTAATAAGGCATTACATAGGGTAGCAGTTTCCTGAATGTTTATGATCACTTTAGTTATTGTCCAAAGACTACTAGGCCATCTTTTAAAGTATACTTCTGCAAAAAAGAAACAAATGAAAAAGTATGCTTAGCTCTTGTTTCTCACGAACATAAACAATTTTGGTCCAGACACAGATTACAACCCATGATCTATAATACCTGACATAGTTATTATGTGTCCAGTTTCACTCACATGACAATGGCTTAAAATCAAAGATCTGACTTTATGATTTTGAGACATATACTGATATTGTTACAGGAAAACACGGTGTGAATTTTCATAAACGGTGAGCAGCCTGGTTTCCTGGTAAACAACTCAAGTTTTGCTCAGGAATGTACCTTTGAGGTCAATGTTCATCCTGTATTCTTAGCATCTGCACAGTCCCTCAGCCTGCTGCTTGAACAGTTGCTAATGAATGA
This sequence comes from Acomys russatus, assembly GCF_903995435.1. Classification (NCBI taxonomy): domain Eukaryota; kingdom Metazoa; phylum Chordata; class Mammalia; order Rodentia; family Muridae; genus Acomys; species Acomys russatus. The sequence continues at coordinate 85,635,208 of NC_067138.1, forward strand.
AGATCACCCCAGCCTCCCTCCCTGCTGCCGCTCATTTGCCCATTAGCATCTGCTTAAGCAGCAGGCTGGGGGAAGCTCTGGTGCCCAATCAATGTAGCTGATGAGGGCTGTGGTAGGGAGGCCTCTGTTGCCAACAGGGCCAGAACATAAATCAACTCCAATCTTGGCAAAGGTTATTAATCTTTGGAGGGTGACTTATATTTCACAGTACTGGGATAGAGAAAAGGTATCCTTGACATTTTTGTGAAACAAGATAAAGGTAAAACATTATTATTTGCCAAATTGGTCAAAGCCTTTGAAACTTCCAAGAATCAGGTTTACTAACAGAAAAGTAAGGTTGAAATGTGTGTGTGTGTGTGTGTGTGTGTGTGTGTGTGTGTGTGTGTGTGTGTATGTATGTATGTGTGTGTGTAATATATAAATGTATATATATGTATGTATGTGTATATATATATATCACTCAAGACTTACTGAGGGTGGACTACCTTGTTCATATGTAATACACAAGCTAACTGTATTGTTTAATTTGGACTCAGGAGACTGTCTCAAACTGTATATCTGCTGTTTGCTGTTCTCACACTTTCACATATGAAAGCTAGAATGCAAGTACGTAGTAATTGGTTATAAAGTAAAATGAAGATATATTCCATACCAAGGATAGATACTAGTTCTGCCTTACATAGAATGTCCATGTTAAACACTGATCAAATATAGGGTGTCTGTTCAAAGAGAATCACAGGTAGCAGTCCAGTGAGCAAAGATGGCTAGCACAGTTGCAGGTGAAGCAAAAGTAGAATGTTGCTGTAGAAATAAATACATTTTAAGCTATACAGAATATACAGATTTATAAAAATGATCAGGTGTTTAAATATGGATTGTACTTTGGAAAGTGAGAACAGTAAAAATGTTAGCCCGTGAATGAGAAGTTTTTCCCTTTCGTAAGAGATTTTTAAATGACATAATAACTACCATCCAAACAGACTCACTGAGATCTGCTGTTAAGTGCCTTAGAAATAAAAGGTGCTTCATAGAAAAACAACTACATTTTCCTCAGTCATCCTGGACCAAGGGCAGTGCCTAACAGTTCTTACTGGGTACATTAAATAAATATAAAACAGCATCCTCTCAGAAAGCCTTCAGGTAGTTATGGAGATTCAATTCTCACATCAAAACAGAGTACTCACATAACAATACTGAAATATATACTATTCTGATACACAAAATAACACTGTCTATAATAACATGCCAACATCTAGTAAAGGAAAGTGTACATGTTTACTTCTGAGCATCCCAGTAATTTCACTTAAAGCTAATATGCAGAAATTTATTTGAATTTACTGTGCAATACCATGGTTGCTTTAAAATTGTTTATAAAAGGAGTATCTTAACATTTATTATTAGTTTCTAATATTCAACAAAGATTTTAATCCTAGTATTAATGCAGGTTAAGAAAATTAACAATGTAGATAACAGTTTATCATATTCTCTGCCTAACTATAGTATCTCAACATCAATGGTGCATATCACCCAATTTTCCCTAAGACTATAAAACATTTACCTGTATATAAAAATAAGTTCAAATGCAACAATATAAATTTTAAAAATAGAAAATATAGGAGTACTATGATCATCTTGCTTAGAATGGCACAAAAATTTTCTTTTTGCATTGATTGGACTCTTATGAGAGATTGAAAATAAAAGTAACTTCAAAATTTAGAAATACCTAGTCTCCATACATATGAAAATGACTACCTCCACCAAACAAAATAAAATCAAATGTTCATGAATGTGAAAGTATTCAAGGGTGTGCTGACATTTGAATGATGAGCTTTCTTGAGCCACCAAAATTAGTTAATTCCATACTAATTAAAGTATATAAGTTCAGATTTATTGATATCAGATCTCCTTGGGTTCAATGGTACCATGGACCATGATTGGGTAACTTGCCATGCAGGGGCAGACAGGAAACTGCACAGAAAGAGGAGAGTGAAATAGTAGACAGCAGAGAGAGGGGAAGGAGAGAGAGAGAGAGAGAGAGAGAGAGAGAGAGAGAGAGAGAGAGACAGACAGACAGACAGACAGACAGACAGAGACAGAGAGACAGAGACAGAGAGAGAGAGACAGAGAGAGAGAGGCAGAGAGAGAGAGAGACAAAGAGAGAGAGATAGAGAGACAAAGAGATAGAGAGACAGAGAGAGAGAGAGAGACAAAAGAGAGAGAGAGGGAGAAGGAGAGAGAGAGAGTGAGAGTGAGAGAGAGAGAGAGAGAGAGAGAGAGAGAGAGAGAGAGAGAGCGCAAAATGTCTGGAATATATAATGAAGAACCTCTGGGAGAGAAAAAGCCCAGCTCCTGACATGAGGAGTTCAAGGTAGAGGGCAGGGCATACCACTCATGCCCTGAAGAAGGTAGGGAGGCAGGGATGACCTGGAGGTCAAGTCTGCCTTGGTTGAAAAGGCACCTCAGCTGCTTGGCATGGTTCTGTAGCACAACAGGGCTTACTTAATATTTTTCATTAATTTACTTATTTAATCACTTTACAACCTGATCACATCCCCCCTTCCCTCCTCTACTACTACCCTAATTTCCCCCTTCCCTCCTCCTCAGTGAAGGGGAGTCCCCTCATGTGTACCAATCTACCCTGGCCCATAAGTCTCATTAGGACTAAGTTTATCCTCTCCCACTGAAGCCAGACAAGGTAGCTCAAATGGGGGAAGGGGATCCAAATGCAGGCAACAGAGTCAAAGACAACCCCTACTCTAATTCTTACGGAACCCACATGATAGGAAAGCTGCACATCTAAGTGTAGGAGGCCTAGGTCTAGTCCATGCATATTCTTTAGTTGGTGGTTAAGTCTTTGTGAGCTACCATGGGCACAGGATAGTTTACTCTGTAGGTCTGCTTGTGGGTCTTCAGTTCCTGCAAACATTTCTCCCACTCTTCCATAAGACTCCCCAAGCTCTGCCTATTGTTTGGCTGTGACTCTCTGCTTCTGTTCCCATTAGCTGCTAGATAAAGCCTCTCAGAAGACAGCTAGACTTCTGTCTACAAGGATAACAGAGTATCATAAGTAGTGTCAAGGGTTCGCTCTCTCTCAAGTTGGTCCAATCATTGCTTGGCCATTCCCTCTACCTCCGGTCCATTTTTATCCTTATATACCGTGTGAGCCTTAAAAGTATTGGACCAAATGTTTTACGCATAGGTTGGTGTACTTTTCCCTCCATTGGAAGCCCCTTCTGCCTCCAGGAGGTGGCTACTTCAATCTCCATATTTACTGTTGCTATGAATCTCAGCTAAAGTCACTGCCATAGACACCTGGGAGCTTCCCCTGTCCCAGAGATGTCCCCATAAGGATTTTACTTCTTTCTCCTCCCTCTTCCCACACCTAATCCCCTCTACCTTTCCCCTCCCGACACATGATCCTACCCAGTTTCCTACATCTATCTACTTCAGATATCTATTTTATTTGTGTGTGTGTGCGCGCGCGCGCGCGCGCACGCGCGCGCGAGATTCAAGCATCATCTCTTATGCCTCACTTGTAACTTAGCTTCTTTGGTTCTATGCACTGTAACATAGGTAACTTGTACTTTCTGGCTAACATCCATTTATAAGTGAGTACATACCGTCCATGTCTTTCTGGTCTGGTTTACTTCATGAAGGATGATCATTTCCAATTCCATCATTTTTGCCTGCAAATTGCATGATTTCTTTTATTTAATAGATGAGTACCATATTTTTCAGACCATAAGATACACTTTTCCCCAAAAAAGTGTAGCAGGGATTAGGGTGTGCTTGTGGTCTGATTGATGTTTTTACTGTTATTCTTGTTTTACTGCTCTAAAAACTAGGTGCCTTGATAAGGGATAGAGATAATGAGTGAGTCAAGAGGGCAGGAAGAGAGAGAGGACAGAGAGTCACTAGAGATTCCTCAGCTGAGAATTCTATTTAGCTATGTACCTCATTTTTTTCCAATATGGTTATTTTAGTATGTTTTCTTTTAATTTTTTGCATTCTTTATACATTTTGGATATTAACCTTCTGTCAGATGTAGGGTTCGTGAAGATCTTTTCCCATTCTGTAGGCTATTGTATTGTCCAATTGATGATTTCCTTCGCCTTGCAGAAGATTTTCAGTTTCATGAGGTTCCATCTGTTAATTGTTAATCCTAGTGCCTCAGCTGTTGGTGTTCTGTTCAGGAACTGGTATCTTCTACTGATGTTTTCCTAACTCTTCCCTACTTTTTCTTCTACTAGATTTAGTGTTTTCGGTTTTATGTTGAGGTCTCCAATGCTCATGGGTCAGTAGGATTAACATAGTAAAAAACTGGCCATATTACCAAAGCAATTTCCAGATTCAATGAAATTCTCATAAAAGTTCCAGTACAATTACTTACATATCTTGAAAGAACAATTCTCAACTTCATATGGGAAAAAAAAAAAAACCCAGAATAGCTAAAACAGTACTGTATACTAAAAGTACATCTGGAGTATCACGATACCTGACTTCAAGCTATAATAAAAAGGAATAGTAATAAAAATTGCATTTTATTGGGAAAAAAATAAACAAACATCTTGGTCAACGAAAGAGAATCAAAGTCCCTCAGTTAAACCCACACACCTATGGACATTTGAATTTTTACAAAGAAGCCAAAACCATTCAATGAAAAAGATAAAGCATACTCAACAAATGGTGCTGGTATACCTGGATGTCTATGTGAATACATCCATATTCATCACCCAGCACAAAGCTCACATCCAAGTAGATCAAAGACCTACTTTAGATAAAAATTACTTAGTTCTTTGAGAATTTTGTAAGGTTTTAAATTTTAATTCTTTAATAATTTTATATATCCTATATTGATCATGCTATCCCTGCAATAACTCTTTCCAGATTCACTCCCTTTCCCTACTCGCACAACTTTCCATTCTTTTATGGATATCCAGGATAAACAATAATTGCTCCAAAATATATAGTGACTTACCAGAGGCTACAGTCTTAGAAAAAGTTGCTGCTGTCCCCCAGTCCTATCTAACAATTGCCTCTCGATCCATGGCAAAGAGTAAAGTACAAGTTTTTTTTTTTTTCCTCAACCACTGTTTATTTTTTTTTATTAATTTATTCTTGTTACATCTCAATGTTTATCCCATCCCTTGTATCCTCCCATTCCTCCCCCCCCCCATTTTCCCATTATTCCCCTCCCCTATGACTGTTCCTGAGGGGGATTATGTCCCCCTATATATTCTCATAGGGTATCAAGTCTCTTCTTGGCTACTTGCTGTCCTTCCTCTGAGTGCCACCAGGTCTCCCCCTCCAGGGGACATGGTCAAATGTGAGGCACCAGAAAAGTACAAGTTTTTTATTTGCTGTTAAAACCAGTGAAAATTCATTTCTACAGATGCCCAGAATTGTTCAGAAGACACTGACTGTTTCTTTATGGCTTTCTACTACTTCTAGCTGTTACAACATTTCTCTTCCTCTTTCACAATAATACCTGAGCTTTGATAAGCAGGTTGTGAAAAATCTACACTTTCTTATTACACGCATTGGCCAGTTGTGGGTATATGTGTTACTCACTATCTACTGCAAGTAGAGGCATCTTAGATAAGGGTTGAGAAAAGAATTGATCAATAAATACAAGCCATTAACAGTCAGCTTAATCTTATATCAATTTAGCAAAATAACACTGGCAGGCTGTCCCCAAGAGCTATAAACTGTCTACCATAGGCTCTTGAATATCTAGGAAAGATCCAGAAATTGGTTACATCTTGTGAAGCCGGAACTAAATCTAGTCAGAAACTGGTGGATTAATCAATGACTCAAGCCACTGTTACAGCAGTGGACATGTGGTAGGCAAGTCATTGGTCCAGTTTATAGGAGGCACATCTTCATATGACTGATGATAAAGTTTCTCTTCCAGTTTCATTTCTACTACTTTCCAATAATATGAAAGCTAGCCAGTAGAGGTCATTACTAACTGGATTCCTTCATGTTCAGTGATTTGAGTATATGATAGATTCATAAATAGGATCTTATTATCAAGCTTTAGTGGGGAATGAAAAGCATGCCAAGTAGCCTGTAATGTTTGTGGAGTCAACTTGATTTCACTGGCCAGCAATTCCAAGGAAAGTAGTCCATTATAACTGTGGCATTATAGCTTTCTATGGTGTGTGTGCGTGTGTGTGTGTGTGTGTGTGTGTGTGTGTGTGTGTGTGTGTGTGTGTGTGTGTATCTTAGTAGATTTCCATATGGATGTAAAGGTTATTATTCATTTCCATATTCTTATATCACCTTAATCATTTTATGACTTTTATAGGTATTATGAATTAATGAAACAATCTGAAAAATCAATGCTGATATAGACAAATTAAAGAAAACATGATATTGATTTACTGGATCTGAGTTACATCACTCAGAACATTGTGTTTTGTTTATATACAATTTACCTAAACTTTCCACAGCATAGTTTTACTTAGCAATTGAATAATATTTCATTGTTTGATATACCATATTTCTATTATTTGTTCATCATTGATGGGCATCTATGTTGTTCCTTTTCTCTAGCTATAATGAATAGAGCAACAATAAACATGGATGAGAAGTTACTTTTATAAGAGGATATTAAATCATTTACATATATGTCCATGATTGATATAGCTACATCATAAGGTAACTCTAGTTTCAGTTTTCTGAGGACCATCCACACTGATTTCCATAGTCGTTGTGTCAGTTTTCAGTCCCACTAGCAGTGTATTAGCATTTCTCTTCCCCTGAATTTACAAAAGCATTTGTATTAATTTACTGTTTAGATCTTCACCATTGTAACTAGAGTGAGATAAGGGCTCAAAGTAGTTTGCTTGCTTGTTTTGTTACTGTTCTTGTAAATTTTAATTTAACTTAATTTAATTTGTTCCTTTTATATCCCAATTCTAGCATCATCCCTCATCTCCTCCTGGCTCCACCCTGCCTCCCTTATCCCCTGCTCCCCCTACCCAGGTCCTCAGAATGGGGAGCCATCCTTTCCTATCGTTGGACCTTAGTCTATCAAGTTTCACCTGATGCCTAAAGGATGTTAATTTTTTAAATGTTTCTCAGCCACTTACATTTCCATCTTTTGAGATTGCTGTTTATTTGGACTTCCTTAAAATTTAGGCTATTCATCTTGATTTTAAAGTTTTTCTTTAATTAATTCATTTACTTTACATTGCAATCAGAGTTTCCCCTCCCTTTTCTCCCCCCAGGCCTTCCCTCTCATCCACCCTCCCTCAATACCCCTCTCCCTTTCTCCTTAGAGAAGGGGAGACCTCTCATGGATATCAACCCACCTTGGCATATCAAGTTGTAGTAAAACTCGTTGCATCTTTTTCTATTGAGGTTATACAATACCATCCAGTTAGAGGAAAGGGATGCAAAGTAAGGCTACAAAATCAGAAATATCTCCTGCTTCTGCTGTTAGAGGCTCCACATGTGGACCAAGCTGTACATCTATGCCTATCTTTAGGGACGTAGGTCCATCCAGTGTTTGCTGTCTGGCTGGTGGTTCAGTATCCATGAGCCTTTATGGGCCAAAGATATTTGATTCTGAGTGTTTTCTTATGGTATCCTTGACATCTATGGCTCTTTCAATTCTTCCCTTCTTCCAAAACATTCCCCAAACTCGACCTAATGTTTGTCTGTGGGTCACTGAATCTGTTTCCAACAGTTTCGGGGTATAGCCATTCATATACTTACCTGTATTTAAGTATAGCAGAATATTATTAATGGTGTCAAGGGTGGATTCTCTCTTATAGTATGGGACCCAAGGTGGGCCAGTTGTTGGTTGTTCAATCCCTCCTGTCCCTGCACCTTTCTTAGGTGAGGAAAATTGTGGGTCAAAGGTTTTGTAGCTTGGTCACTATCCCCATCCCTTCACTGGAAGTCTTGCCTGGTTACAGAGTGTGACTGTTCCATGTTCTATATCCACTATTGTTAAAAATCTTAGCTAGAATAATCTTTAAAGATTTCTGGGAGTTTCCACTGTCCTAAAAAATTACAATTGCATATTCTACATACTTAACCCTCTTTAAGATGTACAACTGAAAAAGCCTTCCCCTACCGCACGCACATTCTGTAGGTTGTCTCTTCAATTGAGTGTGGGTTTTCTTTGCTGCATAGAATTTTTTTTAACACCATGAGTTCTCATTTATTATTTTAAGTTTTGTTCTTATTGCTTGTGTTACATTGATACTGTCAGGAAATGCCTTTCCTTTACCGATAAATCCCTGAATATTCTAGAATTTCTTATCTTTAAGGCTCAGTTTCAGATTTTTTGTTGAGTTCTTTGATCTATTTCAAGTTGTGTTTTCTACAGGGTGAGAGGTAGGGATCCTGCTCCAATGTTCTGCACATAGATATATACTTTAATCCACAACAATTGTTGAAGATGTGTAATGTTCTCTTCTTTGTCAAAATTCAAGAAGCTACAAGAATATGCACTTAGATATCGCTCTTCAATTCTAAGCTATTAACTAGTAAGCTTTTATTTCAATACTATGTTGTTTTTAATTTTACCACTCTGTAGTGTGACCTGAAATCACGTACAGCTATAGCTCTGGCAGTTTCTTGTTCAGGATGGTTTTGGACATCCTAGGTGTTTTCTATTTCCATGGGAAATATAATACTCGATTTTTTATTTTAGTGAAGAAATGGGTTATAATTTTGAGGAGAATAAACATAAATATCTAGACTGCTTTGGGTCCATTTTGACAGTATAAATTTTATCAACTCATGGTTAAGGAAGGCCTTTCTGCTTTCTGGTATGCTCTTCAACTTTATTGTTTTTCCTGTGTACATCTTTTACTTTCTTAGATTTAATCTCTGATATTTTATCATGGTACATGTTTCTTGATTTATTCCTTTTTGAGTTTGCTATTGTATATCGTGAGGCTATGGGTTCTTGTTTCAGTAATGTTAACCAAGTCTATTTTTTTCACCTGTAGAAACTTCCATGGATTTTTTTTTCTGTTTTTTATGTATATAATCATATTATCTGCTATTAAGATGCTTTGACTTCTTTTTTCCTATTCATATTTACTTTATTACCTTTATTTGTGTTATTGCTCTAGAAAAGAATTAATCTATTATGTTGAAAAGAAAGGAACATAATGGAGATACTTGTTTCATTCCCAATTAGAATGGAAATGTTTTGAATTTTTCTCCATACATGATGATGTTTGCTGTGAACTTCTCATTTTACTGCTTCTATTGTGTTGAGATATGTCCCCTGTGATGCTATTAACTTCAAGACGTTTACCATTAAGAGATGGGCAATTTTTAAAAAGGCGTTTCTGAATCTAATGAAAAGATTATGTCGTTTCTGCCTTTTAATCTACTTACATGGTGGCTTGCCTTTGATAATTTATGCATATGAATCCATCCTGGTCTCTCAGATGAAGTCTACTTGACCATGGTGGATAAGTTATATGATATGTTTTTTAATTCACCTTCCACACATTTTATTGAAACATTTGCCTGTACTTCCATAAAAAATACTGCCCAATAATTTTATTTCCTTCTTTCTATATCATTTTTGGGAGGTCTGGTAGTTGTGGTTCTTTTTTTTTTTTTTTTTTTGGTTCTGATATCATAGAAATGTTTTGGGAGTGATTACTATCATCTATGGAATCACTAAGCATGTTACTTGGTAGAGAAAAAAGAGTTTAAAGTTTTGGAAAGTAAAGGCTTTATCAATTTGGAATTGTAGGTTCCTAAGATTGGCATGCCACTAAAAGGATACTGGATTTTATATTTTATATGGCCCTTGAGTCCTCCATTTTTCTTATCATCTCTCTTTAGATACTCATCTCAATATCTTCCCACCATGTCTCCTTGAAATGGCTTCTGGAAATAAACTACTATCTCAGTGAAATTGCTTTTGCTTTCTTTACCTATTTGCTTCCTTCCATCCTCCTTCAATCTAACATTTGCTTTATAAAAGAAATTTTCAAATATTCCTTCAATTTTTAGTTTGTAGAACAGGTTGAGAAGTATTTATATTCCCCATTTTCTCTATTAATTTGTTTTTTGTTTGAGGTATATATTTTCAGATATTCTAATAGTTTGTCCTACTTTGTTTTCTTAGTATTCTTATCTTAAAATAAGTTTGTGCTTCATTTTTCTATCATTTTAAAAAAGTAATGTATTATAATTTCTTCAGATTACAATCCTATTGTTATCCCTTCATTTGTATCATCCCATTCCCACCCTCCCTCCCTCTTCTGCCCTATTCCCTTTCCATTACAATTCTGACAGAAGAGACTTTCTCCTCTACCTTATGACCACAGCTTTTTAGGTCTCATCTGGATAGCCTGAAGGGGAACTGATCAAATTGGGAGCACCAGAGTTCATGTTAGAGGCACTCCTTGTTCCCCTAACAACTGTGGAGAATGAGCTATGCATTGGGTAGATTGTAACAGGGGGTCCATGTTCACTGCATGCATTGTCCTTGGTTTGTGCAATGGTTTGTGCAGGCACCTTGAGTCCAGATCTGCTGGCCTTGATGGTCTCCTTGCAGGGCTCCTGGACCCTCTGCATCCTTCTATACCCCCACTCTTCCATACAGCTCTCAACACTCTGTTCAACATCCAGCAGCAAGTCCCAGCATCTTTCCTAATCTCCTATTGGGTAGAGTCTTTCAGAGAACATCTCTGTTGGACTAATATCCACTTAAAAGTGAATATATACCATGTGTATCTTTTTGGGTTTGGGTTACCTCACTCGAGATGATTATTTCCAGTTCCATCCATTTGCTTGCATATTTCAATATTTCCTTTTTTGTAATAGTTGAGTAGTGTTCCATTGTGTAAATGTACCACAATTTTTTTTTTTATCCATTCTTTGGTTGAGGGACATCTAGGTTGTTTCCAGAGTCTGGTTCTCACAAAAATATAGTCCATTGAAACAGAAAATAAACTGAGAAATAATTAAACTAACAGATGTTATGAATCAAATGTACCTAACAGATAACTACAGAATTTTTATCCTAACACAAAAGATTGTATCCTAACAAAGATATTGTTATCCTAACAAGAAGATTCTCAGCAACTCACAGAGCATTCTCCTAAACTGACCACATAGTAGGTCACAAGGAAAGACTCAGCAGATATAAGAAGATTGAAATAATATCTTTTATCTTATATGACCACCTTGGACTAAGGCTGAACCTCAAGAACAACAGAAATAATAAAAAGCCTACACTCTCATGGAAATGGAACAACTCTCAACTCAGTGATAACTGGGTCAGAGAAGAAATACATTAGGGACATTCTAAAATTCAATGAAAATAAAAGTTTATGCTTCATTTTGACCAAAAGTGATATCTACCATTGGTTGTGAGGTGTGTTTATTTGAAGCAGCACAAAGATATATCCTGTTTTCAGATGTAACCAATTAATTTGCACCTTTCTATTGAGTAGTAATCATTAAAATTCTTATTATTGAGTAAGGCTTATTAATTATTGTCATTGTGTTGCTTTATGTTCTTCTACTTGAGGTGTTATTAGATCTGTTTTTATTTAGTGCTTCTTCTTCTGGACCAAATTTAGTTTCCATCTCTCCGGATTTGCAATTTCAGAACCCTGCAAATCCCCAAGTTCCATTTGCCTTTGTTCGCATGTCTTACACTCCTATAGCTGGTATGCTTGTTATGGCTTTTCTTTGCCCCAACATTTATTAATTTCAGGAAGTTAATATCTATTCTCATTTACCTCTCCCACAGGGATGATATCTGAGATGCTGCAGACTATGAACATTGGTATTGAGATTTTGTTCTAATACATACATCAAGTCTAGGTTTATTATATTCTATAGTAATATATTTATCATCTTGTGGTCTTATCACCAGGAAAGACCAGAGCTTTAAAACTCTGGTTGAAGCTGGGCATGCTGGTTCATGCCTTTAATCCCAACACTCAGGAGGCAGAGGCAGGGGAATTGCTGTGAGTTTGAGACCAGCCTGGTCTACAAAATGAGCCTAAGACAGCCAAGGTTACACAAAGAAACCTTGTCTTGAAAAACCAAACCAAACCAAACCAACCAACCAAACAAACAAAAACCCTCTGCTTGAGACAGACACACAGTACTATGTTAGAGTATTACTGTTAATTAAAATGTTTATAAAGCTTATGAAATAAAAGACATTATTAGGAGAAAATCACTGTTGCATCAAGAAAGAGCTTGTATGCCTTGAAGGATGGGGGATATGGTCCCAAATACAACTCACTTTACAACAGGCCAATATACCTCTCTAATATTTCTCCTCCTTTTGAGAAATATGGCATATGAAAAACTGCCTTTAAATATCCAATTAAGAAGCCCAGGCTTGAACTTGGGTATAGTAAGTATTAATACTGTACAGCTTATATTAGCCCTCAGAGAGGTTGTGTTTAGTCTGAGGAAAAGAGTGAGTAAACAAGAAACCAACAGACATATAACTGATAGTAAAGCTATAATCACACCAAACATTGACAAAATACAATGTTTCATATCTCTTTTTAAAGAAACATTGGGCAGCTACACTTGCTTCTTTCATGCCAATGGTGTTGGTGTTTCCATAGAGTAGCACCCTTTGCTATTATACTTTGTATACTAAACACATGGCTACACACCAGTCCTGTCATTTCCTGTGCTGAGTGAAGGTTTATGATCTGCGGTACGACTGTCTTAGACTTCTGTTTTCTGACATTCAGACTTCTTCCCACTAGGAAGAGCTTCGTAGGTGCTGACTATCTACCTCCCAATCCTGTAGGCGCCTGTAGGGATTCACAGAGAGACTCCTCCATACAACCTAGTTATCAGTACATAAACGAAGAGGGGACAACTCACTCATACTTATCATCTCTTCAGCTTGTAGTTAAATCCACTGAATGATTTGAATGAGAATTCAGTCATCTGGAAAATGTCACTGGACAGGTGGACTGTCACTGCCTTTGACATAGACTATAGCCCTCTGCAGCAACCAAAATACAAAAGTATAAAGGGGAAGAGTAGTCTCTTCTTGGTAGGAAATTGGTTCTGAAATATCCGTGTTTTAGAAAGTCATAGCTAACGTCATCACACAGTGTTCTGCACTCAGGACATCTATAATCCCTTTAACCCTACCCTCCGGTCTAGGTAGGGTTCTCAGTTAGCCAAAGTAAGGGTTTTAGTTGTTGTTACCATTTTATGACTATTAAACACCTTACCCATTCAATAATGGGATATGTAATATGGGTTAGGACCTTACCCATTCAATAATGGGATATGTAATATGGGTTAGAACCTATGCAGACATAGACTTAACAGCATGAAGGCTGCATATATTGCCATTAATTACTCTTTAGTAAGGGTGTGAGAAATATTAGCCTCCTCCCAGATTTGTCACTTAAATCCTACAGGTACTCATCTGTCCCTCCTATGTTGCCACAGGTCCAAACCAAACTTTATCAGATAAATGGTCATAGTCAATAAAAATTTGTCTGGTTCATGGTACTAAGCTTAATCAATAAGCTACTGGGGAGATACAGATACCCATTTAGCTGTCTCAGTAAAATATTATGTTGCTATCTTTTCTTCATAAGGCATATTAAAGATGTGCTATTTAGGCCAGATGGGACATGAACACTCTTCAATAATCCAATAAACTCACAAAGGCTTATAATTACTTGACCATCTTCAATCAAAGATATGGCTGGACATTGTCAAGGTTGGTCTCTGGTAAAGCTTTTTCTTAAAAAAAACAAAACAAAACAAAACAAAAACCAAGCACTTCCACAGAATTTGACAGGCAAACCAGGACCCTATACTTTGGAATCATCTCCAACTCATACCTACACTTTTGAGGCAGTTCTCAAAATTACAAATGCTGAGTCTTACTCTGCAAAAGAATCAGAGGTATGCAGAATATCATCAATATAATAGCACCTTTTGGGGGGTAACATTTTTCAGGATACTAAATCCTGAACTACCAAACCATGGCAAATGGTATAGCTATGTAGATAACCTTTGGGAAAATGACAGATGTTCATTGTCAACAACTATAGGTAAAGAAAAATTGTTCTTGACTGTTTTGAGCAATGTCAAGGTAAAAAGAAAAAGGCTATCCAGATCATCCACTTAGTGGCATTGACTTAAAAGCAAAGTTATCTAAGCAAAGTCTATCTAAGATGAGTGGCACTGCAACATGCATGACTAGAGTCACATTATTTGCTTCTATAGAGTCCACATTCACTCTTCAGTTCCATCTGGAATCTTTATTGGTCATACATGGGAATAGTTGTAGAGACCATGTACTATTCTTATTATGCCAGACGCCTCTAATTACAAAATAGTGTGAATAATCTCTTCATGCCCTGCAGGTGGCTGGCACTAAAGTACCTGAACTACCACTCTTGGAGCTCGAATTACACGCTGGGGGATGGGGCTGGGTTTCTCTTTTATCACTGCATTACTATCTTTAACTTTTAATCTAAAATCATGAAAGATTATTGGGAAAGTTGCTAGCCATTGCAAATTATATATCCCTAGGATATATTTAGACATTGGAGAAACAAACACTGTATATGGTCAGGAAGCATATGCCCAATGGCCAACTTCAGAGCCAATAGCTTGACCTTAATTGTGCACCTGCCATAACCAGCTAAGTAGGCAGCCAGCCCAGGAAACTCATCTGGCCTTCTCATAGATTATAGAACTGCCAGCTCTCGTTTCAGCAAGGCACAACAATCTCTGCACATTTTGAGAGGCACCTGTGAAGGTTCAGATCAACATAAGGCTTACAGTCTTCTCAGCATCGCCAGCTGGGTACCTCAAGAGTATTTACAGACCAAAAGGGTGATCCCTGCTGATGTAAGCAACAGAAAATCTTGGATTTACCGACTATACTTCTTGCCTGAGCTTCATGGCTACGCTTCTAGGGAATCTCTAAAAAAATGGGTTTCATCTGGTTCAACAGGGCTAAAAGCAACTTACCTAGCCTTCAATTTCTATTCCCATATCCATTCCAAATAGAATGAGGCCAATACACAACTGGGCATATGAAAAACACTGTGATCCTAAATAAATTTAGAGTGATTTATCTTTTGCCTTATTCTCCTTGGTAACAATATATGTGACTTGCATTGCATCCCCCATTTTTGCCCACTATAAAACCTATCTCTGCCATTTCTGTGTTTATATCCTGATAATGATGGCATACACAGGACTTTAGTACCACATCAAAAGTCCCAAATGCCCCTCACAGAGCAGTGACTTAGATTAAAGTTTGCCTTCTAATATTAGAACGTTCAATGTGGGACCAGTAGTGTGCATCAAGCATAGGCTGGCACATTCATATTTCTAGGATTAGGCCATTTACTCTGTCTGGAAACTCACCAGCATTGGACCATACTAGAAAATTTCCAGCTGTTATATCTCATTAGAAAATGCTCTCTCTAATTCTGTGGCCTTACAGTCTACAATCTCTGTCTTAGAGAAGGATGGGTGGTTACAGAGGTCAACTTCTCCATGTCATCAACTTTTAAGGAGATTCTAACTGTACCATCATCCCAGAGGTACATAAAAAGGCAGAGGTTGGCTCACCGAGACTCAGTACTGCTTTGCCAGCT
This sequence comes from Acomys russatus, assembly GCF_903995435.1. NCBI lineage: Eukaryota > Metazoa > Chordata > Mammalia > Rodentia > Muridae > Acomys > Acomys russatus. The sequence goes on from NC_067138.1 coordinate 85,650,822, forward strand.
CTCAAAGATCTGTCAGAGTATAGGAAGGAAAGAAAATATGCCTTTTTGGCTGTCCTTTCCCTTTGGACTTGAGCATCAGTTCAGGAGCTGATTTACCTCTATCGTCTGCTGAATAAATGAATCATCAGGCAGCAACAGGGGAGCATTTTCACTATTCTGCCTCACATATGATAGAAGGGACTTGTTGGGTTCAAGCCCCTAATCAGAGAGCCAGTCTCCATGTTCTCCTTCATGGCTCACAGCCTACATATTTGGCTTCCCTCCACAGAGCACCTTCATGACTGACTTTCGGTGCATTCAAGCATAGCCAACCCATCTTCCTCCTTTCATTTTAATTCTTTTCTGATAAGGTATCTGTCAGGGACCACAAGGTCATCTCAAAAGACATCCACTTCCAGCTTTTTCCTGGAGTTAAGAAGGAAAACATCACAGTCACAGGATACTACCTGCTCTGATTGAGCCACCTCTATTCCACATCTTCCTTAGAAATTGAAAGAAATGACAAATACTTCCCTGTGATCATGCCAATATGCAATAGCGATGAGGCCAAGTTTGAGAACCTGAGATACAGTATCTCAAGGAGGTAAGAGAGTAAAGATGAGCAAGTTACCAGGCAAATTTAGAATGCTTTATTTCTAGTGAGAAAGACTATGGTCTTCATCCTAATTATATTTTATAGAGAATCACAAAAATTCAGCTTCTTGTCAGCACTGGCTACATACCCAGTAACAGAGCAGTCAGTTCACTATTGGATCATAGTTCCCCAGGAATCTAATAGGAGTCATCCTCCCAAGTAATCCTACATGTTCACACTAGTGCCATGTTGTTTCCCTTTACCTGACATGATGGCTTATGCTACCTTCACAGGTATTTGCTACCATCATGAGTTGCTATACCCTGTAACCTCACCTGCAGACTATATCTGGTAGTAGAAATTAAAGCAAAGATTGAATAATAATGTGGAAGTGTGACCTTAGACTTTTCTCTGTTTCTATAACTCATCCATCAACTTACGTGAGTCTTTGAGTTTTTCCCATAAAAGATCAGAGCTCACTGTAGCAATCCATCAATCATTGCTTAGTCAGGAATTTTGGTGGATGTGCTCTTCATGTTTTGGGTTGAATTGTCCCACTCTTCCCAGTTGTGAGTTGATATGCTAACCTTGAACTTGGACCTTATTTGAAAACAGGGTAATGGCAAATTGAATCTTTTTACAAAGGAAATTTATAGATAAATACACATCCAGAAAACCTGCTGTGGGAAGATGATGGCTCAGAATAGTGGCTAAGGAGACCAAAGTGTTTAACAAACTACATAAATGAGGGACGAGGGGAATCAGCTGGAGCTTGGATAACAACATGGAAAAAATTCCGAGGACAAACATCAGTCAGATTGAATGAGAAGATGGGCATAGCACTTGGAGACTACATGACCCATGCAATGAGGGATCCAATCAAAACCTTATAATCAGCATGGATCTGAACCTTAAACAGTCTTATATGAAACCAGCCAGGCAGGGGCCTGGGTATCTTATTCCTTACCACTAAAACTGCAAAACAACATTCTATTGTTTAATACATGAACTATAAAATCCACCTCTAAAATATCATCATGAAAAACATCTGTTTCACATAGCAGGAAAAAACTTTAGCCTATGTCATATATAAAAAATGTTCACATTTCATTTATAGCTTTCCATCCATATATCCGAAGTGAAGATATTTCAGAGAGAGGAAAACACTTGACCATACTTAAAAATTGTGAATGCTATGGATATTACCATAAACTAAATTGTATCTTCAATGTGGTTTTGGCTTCTCTGATATAGACATTCGCAAAGTATACTCAAAGTATATTTGAAGCCCTTAGGTCAGTGGTTCTCAACCTTTGTAATCTGAATTCTCCTTATAGTTCATCATATTGTGGTGAACCACTAACCACAAAACTATTTTCATTGCTACTTCATAACTCTAATACTGCTACTATTACAAATTGCAATATTTGTTTTTTTTAATGGTCTTTGGGAGGTCAAGAATTCCAGATTGAGAACCTTCTTTTTTTTCTTTTTTTAATTTCATTTTTTAGTGACAAATAAAATAATTCATATTACACCTCCCACTTTAACCCCATTCCCCTTCCCTATGACTGTGAGGGATGCGGACCTCGTCCCCTTGAATATGATGCTAGGGTATCAAGTTTCTTCTTGGTAGTCTGCTATCCTTCCTCCAAGTGCCATCAGGCCTCCCCATCAAGGGGACATGGCCAAATAAGGGGCACCAGAGTTTGTGTGAATGTCAGTCCCCAGTCTCCACTTAACTATGGAGAATATTCTGTCCCTTTGATAAAATACTGGTGAAGTGGATTTTTGCTATTTTGCTTTATATGATATGGTACATCAATTATTATCTTCCATTAATATGTGCTTTCACAAAGAGGGAGCTATTCTACAGATATTTCAACTTTACAAGCTATCTGATCTCTCATTCAGTGACAAGGGATATGGAAAATTTATATCTTTCTAAAAGGGAGGGCAATCAGAAATGATAATGTACACATGCCATCCAAGAGCTAAGGAGCAATCACATGAGAGCTGCAGAAGCCAGACAAACTCAGTGTACACTTAAGTTCCAGGCAAGCCTGAGTTGCAGACCAAACACTCTTAACAACAATAAAATAAAATATGAAGAAAAAGAAAGCTGAGAAACGAGTGGAGAAAACCTCTTGAAAAGTGGCAATTGCAAAGCAACCCATAATTGTCCTTTCAGATGGTATTTTCATCATGTTCTGATAACATTTGAATAGATAGCAATATTATATTCCATTTAGTACTTTATAGTACAAGACTATAAAGCTCATTTTGAAAACTTTTTATTATGTAAAAGCATTTGAAACAAATAAATTTAAGAAAAAATTGGTGAAAACAAATTTTCCTAGATGACAATTTTTCCTTTTGTTGTTTGCTTGGCTTGTTTGTTTTGTTTTGTTTTGTTTGTACATTTCCCCACTCACCATCATCTGCAAATCCAAAACTTTAGTTGCAGATTCTTCACCTGAACACTCTATTTGTACAAAATTCACCTCTTCTGGGTAAGTATTTTCATTCCTTTTATTTTAATATCATTTCCCAACCATCTGTCTAAAATCCCAAAATCCTAGTATAAGATCAAGGCCCACAGATTCTCTCACTCTTGAGACATCTTTGATGTCCCTTCCTTGCTTCCCTATCTCCTTGTACCTCCTATTATCTCAGTATCCCTCCCTGCTTTCCAGCCCAATTACAGCCATCTCCATATCCACAGGCTTAGCTGTAGGTCTGTGGTCTTTAGACCTGTTTCCTTCAAGAACCAGTCTTTACTGCTTAGAAGTTCTTTTCCACTCCCATCTTTATTTTCTGCTGTTTCTGTAACCACACTCCAAACTCAAAACCTAGGGTTTAGGAGTCACCTTTCCTCAATCCAATTAAACAATTCCTCTAGCAGCTTAGGTTGCACATATCCTGCCCTGGCTCATTCTAAGAAAGGCAAGATTATCACACCAGATACATAGCCAAAAAATAAGTCCATGTGTCTAGGTCAAATAGCAATCAACAAGATAACAACAAAAACAATTGAAGGAACAAAGCAGAATGTCTCCTGACTTGTTGTTTAGATGTGTTCTTTAATGATAATTCCTTAGAACTCCAGGAAACGTAATTTCAAAGAATAATAATAAACTTTATTTAAAATTTAAAAAGACATGAATAAAAAACTCAGTGAACTCTAAGAAGAAAATAATACTTAAGGAATATCCAAGGAAATATAAATAAAGGAATGAAAAATAATGAGTATAATTCAGTAGTTGAAAACTGAATTCAATAAGTATATAGAAACATTAAAGAAAATGCAGTTTAAAATGAAAATGAGATTGAAAAACTCAATAATCCAATTAGAAAACTCAAGGGAAAGCTTTATATGTAGAATCCATCAAGGAGAAGTAGGATAGCAAGATTCAAGACAAGGTAGATGATCTAAATGCAAAGGAAAAATTTAAAAAGCACATGAAACTAATATACAGAAAATGTAGGACACCACCAAAAGACCAGGATCCTGAATTATAGACATAAACTAGAGAGAAGAGTCCTGGTCAATAGCATAAGCTATATTTTAAAAAGATGATAGAAAAAAATACTTCCCTGAAATGAAGAGAGATGCAACTAAGTAGATACAAGAAGCAAACAGAACTCCAGCTTAATAAGACTGAAAAAGAAAGACTCCACATTATTAATAGGTAAAACATTAAATATAAAGAGCAGAGAAAATATTGAAAGCCAGAAGGCATAAAAAGAACACAGGCAAAGGAAAACCCTATAGCATGACACCTGGTTTATAAATAGAAATTCTAAAACCCCCAAAAGCCTGGAGCAATACAATCTAAGTTCTAAAAGACTATTACTGCCAACCTAGTCTATTGTGTAATAGTTATCTTCCACTGATTAAAAGGAAAGAAAACTTTCCATGACCTAAACAGCCTAAGAAAATTAATATCCATCAAAAATAAACAAAAAACTGCACAAATTACAAGAAGTTTACTTAGAACTGAAGATAGGAATAAGTATGGTCAAGCACCTGTGGTAATATGACAAATAAATCTATAATTTATTTGTGGAAAAAACATAATTGAGAATGGAAGCAGCAAAGCACATAGAAGTAACTACAATCTACACACACTTTTTGATAAAACCTCTAAATATTGCCGTAACTCTGCCCTCAAAAGACACAGACTAGTTTAATAAATTAAAAAATAAGATATTTTTGTTGTCTATAAGAAACTCATCTTTAAAAATATGCAACATCTTAAAAGTGTGAGCAAATGTGTGTGTGTGTATGTATGTGTAAAAATTATAAACAAAAAATAAGAAGCTATCAATTTGATATTTGGTGGGACAACGGTGGGATTGGATGGAGGGCATTTGGTGAGAGAAATTTGAACGAAGAATATAAGGGGGTACTGATATAATTCTATTCAAAAAATGTTTTTGAAAGGTAGAGAAATACTAAAAATGAAAAATATATAACAGTGAAGTTTATTTTGGTAATATATGAATGTTACATTTTGGATTGTATTACCATTATATACTTGGTGGCTTAACCACTAATACTCTTATATTGAAGCTCAACCCTGTGTTTCACTCTACTTTGAGTTATATTTTTTTAAAGGTAAGTATTTTGCCTTATGGTCATATGTAATATTTCTTAATCTAGTACGTCACAGTGTCCCATTAAAGGGAGAGTAACAAAGATAGCATGTGATTGTGCAAAGACTAATAAAGACAGTGAACTACAACTGTGATGACTGATTGTCGTTGTGACTATACTCGGAATCAACTAAACCCCAAGCAGCTTGGCACTGCTGGGGAGGAATATTTATTGTATCATTTGAGGTGGAAAACTCCACCCTACATCTGGCTCATACCTGTGTGGCAGCCAAATAAAAGGAAATGGAAGAAGGAAGTTATTGCTTTTTTAACTGCTTGGGGAGTTCATTTATCTTGCTGCTGAGGCCTTCCTTGTCTGATATTAGAACCTACTTCTGTGGGATTCCAAGGTAGACTGAAGACCAGATGAGACATCCAGCCTTTTGAGCTGACCAGGTCTTTGATTGTTGTAATTTTTGTCAGGGAAAATGTGTTGTTGGATTAGCTGAACCACAGGCTGCAAGCTACTCTGATAATATAAGATATTATTGTCTCAGTGCTGTTACTCTGAAGAACTTTGGCTAATAAAGCAGTCTTGCTCAAGCATGAGGGGAAAATTCACAAAATTAAAATCTTGTCTAGCCTGTAGAACTCTGTTATAATGAACCTTGTAGTTATGTACAAATACAGTGTGGTCATTCTTTCAACAGCATGAAATAAATACTTTTAATCATGTAAAATGATATTATTATTTATGAAGTAAATAATTTATATTATTGATTTTCCATTTTACATGCACATGCATACTTTTATCTGTCACACAGCTCTCAAAAAGTTTTTTTTCTTTTATTTGTCTATTGTTTATGTAGCTTATGTTGGCTTCAAACTTCCTAACTTCCACTCTGGACTCTGCATTATGTTTCCCACTACACCTGACATAAGTACACATAACCAGACACACAAAGTTAACGCTTTTTATTATAGCTGATTTTTAAGTTGAGAAGAAGTTGTGAGCATTGTAAAGAGTTAACAGAAACTGAGAAAACACACAAGAACATCATTTGGCTATGACCACTAGAAATATTTTCCTTTTTCTCACTACCTTTTCCTGTGCTACACCTTTTCATTCTGATTCTTACTTGTTCTTTTTGATGTAGAACTATTTTTATTTTGAATTCATTTACCATTATGAATTACTAGATTACACTTCACTTATAATATCTTCAAATAATAAAAAGACTCAGAACGAAGAAATTTAGAGTGTTTACCAATGAGAATAAGAAGATACAAAATAAAAAAGTATTGTACAAGAGGGATTACTTAATATTTCTGTCAAAAAATGTGTTTAACAAAATAATTTCAGAGAGCATTTAAAGTTAGATATAAAATCAGAAACACATAAAACATGAAGCTTAAGTTGCTGAATCATTTGTGAGTAAAGGTGACAGATGGATGATTTCAAAATCATAGTGACACAGCTCTGTCTATATTAGATTATATAAAGTCTATATTAAAATAATTCAAAATAAATTTAATTAATATTCATAGAGTCTTACAATGAGTAAGTAAAAGAACACTTAAAAAAATTATAAACTTCTTTCTCCATAATTATGATAAAAAATCAGATAATATGATCATCATTTTGATTTCTAACTTGTTTAGTTTAAAAAATTTGGCAGAACATATTTCTAGGTGTTCTATGACAGCATTTTCAGAGATAACTAGTTTATATATGCCCTTACCCATTTAGGGGATTACCTCCTGGATGAGTTAATAATTTAATGGCATTAATGGAAAGTTGGTAGAAGGGTAAGTTGTACCCAAATTATAGGAAGTAGGTATTTGGCAGTATGACCTGGCTTCATATTTGTCCTGGTGTCTTGTTGTGTTCTTTTTTCTCTGATGGCTATCCAACACATACACACACACACACACACACACACACACACACACACACACACACACTCACAAAATTATCTAATATATACCTTCAAAAGCCTTTCAACAAGTTCAAAAAGACAGCCAAATAACCATTTGATAAACTCTTAAAGCAGAAGCCAGACTAAATAATTAACACTTTAAATTATTTTTAGTTTTATATGGCCAGAGACGGTAAGAAAAGAAACCAACATTCTTTTAGACTTCCTTTTTTTTTTTTTTTAACCATAGCGAACACAGATAGTTTAGTATTTGTTTTCTAGATTTACAATCTTAAGAATTTCTTAGAATTTCTCAGGTAGTCCAGGAGACATTTTTAAGAATCATGTAAAGATAATTCTAAAAACATTGTGATAAGGATTTCTTTTGTTACTTGGCTGAGAAGCCAGATTCCCAGTAATTTGAAAATTAAGAATACAAAAAATGTAAATGCATAGGCTCAAGAAACAGTGATTGAGAGAGAACTGGTGCTATTAGAGGGAAAGAAAATGAGTTTTTATTGTCATTTTCTGTATGTGTATGTTGGTGTGTGTGTGTGTGTGTGTGTGTGTGTGAGAGAGAGAGAGAGAGAGAGAGAGAGAGAGAGAGAGAGAGAGAGAGAGAGAGAGAGAGAGAGAGAGGAGATACAATGCTCTCATGTATATATATGCACATTTGTTGTTCTAGTGTGTACATGGGAGAGTCTGGACATATCTGTGCTTTGATATGAAGGCCCAGAAAACAATTTCTAAGTTGTTCCTCAGGCTCTCTCTACCTAGCTCTTTAACTAGGGGATCTCTCCTTGGCTGGGGGGATCACTAATTTGGCCAGACAGGATGGCCTGTAAGGATCACTGGGTGTATATGCCTGGTTCTGCCTCCTCAGTGACGGGATACAGGAGTGCACCACCAAGCCTGGGCCCTCCAGAAGTTCTGGGTATCCTTTTCCCATCTTCATACTTGTGAGGAAAGTATATTACTTACTCTATAGAAGGTTCCACTGTAAAGAATGAGAGTCAACACTTTACATTAAAAGGGAGAAAAGTATAGTAAATGTACAGTTTTGAGAGTTATTAAATTCTTTACATGAATTCGTTGCATTTCTTGAGAATAATTGTGAATGCAGGAGTCCTCTTTGGTTTGAATTTATTCAAACATGAAAATATGTAATGACAAAATTATGCCAGGTATTTGTTACTCTATAGTCTATCTGAACAAAAAGGAAAATATAGCTTTTTCTTTTATAATTATGTCAATATTTTATAAAAACAATGGTTGTGTTTTCCTCAATGAAAATGGTCATCTCTCCAAAGTTGAAAAACCAAGCTGTATCCAGTACTGCTAAGTGCTGTCTGCCACTGAACTCGAAGTCAGCTAATAATAAGGAGGGAAGGAAGGAGTCTTTGTGAGACTTATGCTTTCATGACAGGATTCTTTGATTAGTTTCTATGAGTTAATATTTGTCTGTTTGAAAAAGGACAAATGTATTCTGGTCTATGTCAAGCACTTGTGATTTACATAAGTGTAAAATATTACAATTACCTATTTAAAATGCTTCAGAGATTGAGGTGTATATGCTCCTTTGTCTATAAACTATCTGCCTATAATTTGACAGGGAGCAATAAATCAAATACATTACATATTTGATATTTTGTCTTACAGGATAAACCCAAAACAGTACAGGTAAGCACAAGATATATGTTTAACATGATATTTGAATTTTAAATATAATGATGACACATCCTGAAATTCTATAACTGAAATTTAAAGTTCTTTTGAATAAAAAGCAATGCTGTCTGTACACCTTAAAGCAATTTTAGAAACAATGTTCTTTAACTTTACTTTTGTCTAGAATTGGTATCTTTCATCTTTCTAATGGTTCTTGAACATATTACTAACCCTATGTTACTTTTAGCCTGAATGAATGTTATGTTTGAAAGTTGTATATTCTTAATCTGGTGTGGTGGTGCACGTGTTTAATCCCAACACTCAGGAAGGCAGAGGCAGGAAGATTGCTATGAGTTTGAGGTCATCCTGGTCTACTAAGCAAGCCAAGCACAGATAAGGCTTCAGAGAGAAACCCTACCTAGAAAAAGAAGAAGAAGAAGAAAAAAGTTTCTTACTCTGTACCTACAATTTTTCAATAATGATTATAGTAATTAGGATAAGAATTTAAAGAACATTTTGCAGTTTGAAATAGTTCTCTCAGTTTTACAACACAGAACATTCTTTAGGTTATTTCCAAGAGTGAACCTATCATTTTCTGTTGAAATGTTGCCTACTGTTGGAATATACTCTATTTTGGAGTGATGCCATTAACTGGACTATTCCAGTTCATGCTCTTGGTCTAGGACTAGCAAATTCTCTTCCCAATACCTACTCTAAATTGCATAACTATTTAAATATTTTAATTTTTGCATGATATTTCTTCAATAAATTACGTACTTGGTCATTTATTCAAAAAAGTGTATATAATGTTTTTTGCAGTCAGCATTACTAATATATGCCCATCACTGGCAGGTACTAACATTCTCCAAGATAAAAATATGTGTAAAACTGTTTTAAGTTAACGTATAGTTTGACTTTGTGAAAAAAAGTACTGGATTATTATTTTGTTATATCCTTTATTATTTGGGAACGTGGTATACAAAATATATTTTGTAACTCTTTCAGTCAATAGAATGGGGCTTCATGGGAAGCATTAGTGTGATAGACCCAGGAAGAAGTCCATAGTTGAGTATTCTACTATTCATTTGTTCTCCATTTTATTTAGTTCATAGGCCCCTGGCCAGAAATTATCCAACCCACAATTAATACTTTTCCTCTCACATCTGTTAATGTAATTAAAATAATCACTCAATAACAACTTCAGATGTCTTTCTTCTGGGTGAATCTAGATTCAGTCAAGTTGACAAAAAAAAAATCACAAATATCTACTTGGAATACTTTACATTTTAATCGTATTGTAGTAAATTAATGTACCTATAGGTATTATTAAATTACATTTTCAGGGTGTAATATTACCTGTGGATATGCTGGATCAAGAATCTGTATACTGTTCTTTAATTTCAAAGTAGAGAATGACTAGTGGAACCAAGATATAGTTTTTTTTAGACACTCTGATGGGCAAGACCAACAGCCTAGAAAAAGAGTTCAACCACACCAGGAAGAATGTCAGGGCTAAGATCCAAGACAAGAAAGGCATCTTACATGTCCAGTAGTGGTTAATATTTGCAGGCAGACAAGTTAAGGATGGTCATACTCTAACTAACAATAATATCTAGAAAAAATCTACCCTACATATGGTGTTTAGCTCATTTTGTTTCATCAGCAAGCCTTCACTTTCTCAGTTGTCTCATAGGTAAAAACATGAAAGAATAAACTGCCACAAGCTCTTTTGCATGCCCATGCTATTAACTGCCACAATTACTTTGAGTTTTTAATGTGTGTGTGTGCACATATACATTCATATGCATGGAAATGCCAAAAGAACCCAGAAGAAGGTGTCAGATCCTCTGCAGGTGGATTAGTAGGCAATTGTTAGCTGGAAGGTGGATGCTCTAATTAAATTAAATTCTTCTTCAAGAACAGTAAGCACTTTTCCAACATTATTCCTTAAAACATGAATACTGTGCAAGTCTTTCAGGGTCTGGGTTACCTCGCTCAGTATGATCTTTTCTAGTTCCATGCATTTGAAGATTTCCTCGTTTTTAATAGCTGAGTAATACTGCATTATAGAAATGCACCATGGTTTCCCTATCGATTCTTCAGTTAAGGAACATCTAAGCTCATTTCCAGATTCTGGCTATTATTAATAAAGCTACTATAAACAAAGTTGAGCAAATGTCCTTGTTGCATGGTGGAACATTCTTTCTCGCATATAGCCAGGAGTGATATAGCTGAGTATTGAGGTAGCATTGTTCTGAAGTGTCTGAAGAAGAGACAAATTGAATTCCAAAATGGTTGTACAAGTTTGCATCACAACAGCAATGGAGAAGTGTTGCCCTTGTCCTCTGAAAGACTCCAGCCAGAGGGTGATCAGGACAGATACTGAGACTCCCAAATGGTCTCTGGGAGAAGTGCTGAGAGTTGTATGGAAGAGTGGGGGGATGAAATGATCCAGCGCTCCACAAGGAGATCATCAGGTCTTCCAGATCTGGACCCAGGGGTCTGCAAAAATTGATGCACCAACCAAAAACAATGCATGCAGATAACATAAACCCTCTGTTCAGATGTAGGCAATAGACAGCTCATTCCTCACGCTGCAAGGAAAGGAGTAGCAGGTAGGGGACTGTGGGAGGGGGAGAGCAGGTACTGCCTCTGATAGGAACTCTGGTGCCCCACTGCCTGTTGGCAAGGTGGCCATGAGGGCGCACAGAGCAAGGAGCTGAAGACTATCCGAAGAGACCTCATAGGCTGTGGTTAGACGGTGTGGGAGGAAAGCCCCATGTCAGAGGTCTAGGAGTAGAAAATAAGTCAGAAGCATGAGGGAGGGTGTGAATGGCAAGATAAGAGAGAGGGGATAACAGTTGGGATGCAATATGGATAAATTATAATAAATAAAAAAATTAAAAACCATGAGTACTGTTTCTTCAATATTAAGGCTATATCTTAGTTTTAAAATTAGTTTTTTAAACAACAATTATTTGTAAAAGGCTTTCTAAAGTTGCATTCCCGTTTTGAAAAAAAGTACTAATATGAAAATGAGAACATGAACACCAACCCAGCTATAAAACCTTTCATCCTGTCTGCAGAATGTGCTTCGGCAATTATGGCACAGAACATGTTGGAGTAGTTAAGCAATGATTGTTTTCATTTGAGGTCCACTCCTCAAGAATGATCCCATGTCCTACAATGATGGATATCCAGCAACCAGAGGATGGATATCTCAGAGACCTAGGGTCAAACTAAAGAAACACAATTGAGAGAGAGAGAGAGAGAGAGAGAGAGAGAGAGAGAGAGAGAGAGAGAGAGAGAGAGACAGACAGACAGGCAGACAGTCAGACAGGCAGACAGACAGAGACACAGACAGAGATGGACAGAAAGACAGAAAGAGAGAGGCAGAGAGAGACAGAGACAGAGAGAGAGAAAAAGAGACATATAGAGACAGAGACACAAAGTGATAGATACAGAGAGAGACACAAAGAGAAAGAGAAAGACAGAGACAGAGAGACAGAAAAAGAGGCAGAGAGAGACAGAGAGACAGACAAAGAGAGAGACAGAGAGACAGAGAGGGGCAGAGAGAGAAAGAGAGACAGAGAGAGAGAGAGAGAGAGAGAGAGAGAGAGAGAGAGAGAGAGAGAGAGAGAGAGAGAGAGAGAGAGAGATACAGAGAGATGGGGGGACTGCTTTACTCCTAGATTGGTGCCTTGTACAATCTTCACAGAGAAGGTTCTCTTGACAGCAGAAAGGACTATGTAGGGAGACCCACAGAATCTAAATTTGAGGTGCCCATGGGGCCCTACTCTCAGAGACCTTAGAAGAGGGGCAAGACAGACTGTAGGAGTCAGAAGGAATGGAGACCACCTAGAGAAGTTGGCCATGGAATCAACTAAGCAGGCCTCACATGGGACCACCAAGTCTGAAATGGCAAGAATGGGGCCAGCATGGGTCTGTTGCAGGCCATCTGTGTATATTTTATGGCTGATAATTTGGTGTTTTTGTGGGACTGCTAACGGTTGGAGCAGGTGTATATCTCTTTTGTCTACTCCTGAGACAATTT